>NW_024582593.1:961779-1000086 GCF_018398535.1 Haplochromis burtoni | reverse complement strand
AACACATTAACAAGAGAATTCTGAGTAAAACCAAAGTTACTTTCCCTAGTAACTAGTTAATCTGAAAGTAACATGATGAGAGATTTTTGAGTTTTGTGATTATGTTTAGTTGTAGCTTCATTTAAAGGAAGAAGAGCTTGTGAATTGGAACCACTACAGAGAGGGGGAGTGGAAACGTATGTGCAGAGGAATGCTGTGACATACGAGATTATTTCCTGTGTTGACAGACAAGTTAACGGTCTCTCTCTCTCTCTCCTTATATGGGAATGTCTGAATTTCTATACATACTACCTCCTTTGTCAACAGGCAAGCTAACGATCTCTTTCTCCTTTTATGGAAATGTTTTTTGCCACTCCTACTTCCTTGAAAGCTCGTTTTAAGTATAAATAAAGAAAGCTCTGAAAGCCCTGGGCGGTTTTTCCTCTGTCTCACATCTGTCCTGCACACGTCTGGTGCAGGATGGATTGGACGGTGAGGGACAATCGTCCATGTGTGCACATGTAAAAGATATCTTGAGTCTGAGTTCCTTTGCCTTCTACAATTTCTCCTCACATAACGAGTAACTTGAAGTAACTGAGTTACTTTTGATATAAGTAACTAGTAATGTAACTAAGGTACTAATTTAAAGTAACTTACCCAACACTGCTAAGTGATAATATCACTTTAATTAGAGATGTTTTGGACCTCTCTAGCTCTTTGGGCATAGATATTGATCTCATTTCTATAGACCAAGAAAAAGCTTTTGACTGGGTTGAACACCAATATTTGTGGCAAATTTTAACTGCTTTTGGCTACAGCCCAGGTTTTGTAGCAAGGATTCAGGTTCTGTACATTACGAGTGTATTGAAAATAAATGGAGTCTTGAGTGGTCCTTTCAATGATCTAAGGGGGGTGAGGCAGGGCTGTTCTTTGTCAGGGATGCTGTATTCCCTGGCAATTGAAGCTTTGCTTAAGACTTGTGTGGTGTTACATCCCTGGGTGCAATGTATCTCTAAAGTTGTCAGCTTATGCCGATGATTTAATTGTCCTGGTCAACTCGCAGAAAGATATCAAGGTTTTAGAGAACACAGTTTCTCTTTTTTGTTGTATTTCTTCTGCAAAAATAAACTGGGGAAAAAAGTGAGACCATAACCGTGAGAGGTCAGCTGGAGGATCAGCTCAGTCTGCCTGGAGGCTTAGTCTGGAAAAAGGGTGTGCTTAAGTATTTTGGGGTATTTCTAGACAATGGAACTTTTTTGCTGAAGAATTGGGAAAATGTGTTGGATAAAGTGACTCCTTGACTCCTTTCAAAGCAGAGCCTTTTTGCTTTGAGTGGGCTTTCAAACAGTTAGCAACTAGGTGGCCAGGTTTGTGGCAGAAGAAACAGAGCTTTGTTTTGCTCTTGAAACCACGCCTGTATCAGCTTTGCTAGCTGGCACACTCCTAGCCCTCGAGACCAACTGTTTCTGTTTGTAGGCCTCACAATTTTCTATCAAATGGCCAGACCTGAAACAGAAGAAACACTTTCTTTTCACCTTCGGATGGGACACAGGTACCTCGCTCATTGGGTACTGCACAGCTGGCATATTGCTAACCTTCACTGAGGCATTTCGTCGGTCATGCCTAATGACACTGGTTTTATGGATGAGGGCAAACTCATCAGCCAGCCTGCTGTAATGAGGAAACCCTTTGTTCGCTAAGGTGTACTGCGATGCGCTCGGAGACGCAGTTCTTAAATTGGTGGGAAAGGCACAGGAAGTTTGTTCCTCGTTGTCCGCTGAATGCAGTTTGAATTACGTCAAACTGAAAAGTGCTATCCTGTTAGTCTACGAACTACTAAAGTAAGTAAAGTAAGTAAAATTTTTATTTATATAGCACCTTTCAAGATAAAAATCACAAAGTGCTTCACAGAAGCTAAAACCTAAAAATAAAAATCAACCAAAAGCAAGTTTAAAAAGATGCGTTTTCAGCTGTTTTTTAAAAGCGACCACGGAGTCCACAGATCTCAGGCTCAAAGGGAGAGAGTTCCACAATCTGGGGGCCACAGTCACAAAAGCTTTGTCGCCTTTTGTTTTCAGCCTTGTGTTTTGGACAACCAGCAAGCCCTGGTCACATGACCTCAGGGACCTGCTGGGAATGTATGGATGTAAAAGTTCACTTATATATGTTGGTGCTTATCCATGCAGAGCCCTGAAAGTCATGTCAAAACCTTAAAGTGGATTCTGAATTTAACGGGGAGCCAGTGCAGCTGAATCAGCAGGGGTGTGACATGGGAGTACTTGGAGGACTTGGTCAGAAGCGTTGCAGCAGCATTTTGAACAAGTTGCAGATGCTCCAAAGAGGCTTTACATAAACAAGTAAACAAAGAATTACAATAATCCAGACGAGATGAAACAAATGCATGAATGGCAATTTCTAATTTGGAGCGCGATACAATGGGACTCAGCTTAGCTGTTTCTCAAGTGATATAAACAGGAGCGAACCAGAGATTTTACATGAGCATCCAAAGTCAGAGCTGAGTCAATAGTAACACCAAGGTTCCTGATAGACGGTTTGGCAAATGTAGCAAGTGGACCCAAGTTTTCCATAACACTAGGTACAAATTTTTTAGGAGCACAAACAAGGACTTCAGTCTTCTCCTCATTTAGTTGAAGAAAGTTTCCAGCCATCCAACCTCTAATGGAGTCTATGCACTTATGCAAAATCTGTAGCTTGGAAACATCATGGGGCTTAAAGGAGATATATAATTGAATATCATCTTTATAGCAGTGATACGAAATGTCCTTAAAAGTGCTCAATAAGTGTTGAAGAGGAAGTAAATACAGCAAGAACAATAAAGGCCCCAAAACTGAACCTTGTGGCACACCATAGGCAAGAAAAGTAGAAGAGGATCTGTACTTAGAGGTAGCCACAGAACAGGATCGTTCATGCAAATAGGATTCAAACCAGTCCAAAGCAGCCCCTGATATACCCACCCAGTGTCTCAGCCTATCTAGCAGAATATGATGGTCCACAGTATCAAAGGCGGAGGTCAGGTCCAACATCAATAGAACGGAGCATTCTCCTGCATCACATCTCATCAAAATGTCGTTGGAGACTCTAAGAAGTGTAGTTTCAGTAGAGTGAGCTCTACGAAAGACAGATTGGAATTTATCCAGAATGCTGTATTCATCTAGAACAGCTATAAGCTGCTTAGCCACAACCTTTTCTAAAATCTTAGCAATGAATGGTAAGTTTGAAATCGGTCAGTAGCTACTAAGAAGAGAAGCATCAAGCTTAGGTTTTTTTAACAGTGGATGAATGAAAATTGTTAGTTTACAATGAATGTTACTGATTATGTGGTAGTATTTTTGTGTTAATTGTTTTGTTTTTGTTTGTTTGTTTTAATTCGGTGGGTGAATGACAGCATTCTCACAATAAACAGGGACCCAACCAGAAACCAGTGAGGTAATGATAATTGTGAGCACACAGGGACCAATAGACTGAAAGATATTTTTAAACAAAGATCCAGGTAAAATATCAAGAGAGCAGGAGGACGCTTTCATCGAATTAACTAACTTGAACAGCTCTGGTAAGGACACAGGTAAAAATCTTTCTAAAATTACAGGCCTAGCTTGAGTTGGAGCAGACAAGAGAGACACAGAAGGAGAGATATTGTTCCTCACATTACTGACTTTTTCAATGAAGAAAGAAAGAAATTTTTCACAATCTTCATTTGATGAAATTGGGACAGCAGGTGGAGCAGGAGCAACAATAGCTCCCCGAGGCTTATAGGCAGCGATTTCGGGGGTTGAAAAAGGTGCAGGGTCAATTCTTCCTGGATTTTGTAAGGGGAAAAGAGTGTCCTCTTTGACCGATGGTGTATGGCCTTTAAAGCTCCAGACCTAGTTTCGGTACGGGAGTTAATTCTCATTGAGGAATTTAAAAACTGCATCTCCGAGTGGATGGCAGTGTATCTGAATGAACAGAAAGTCTCCATTTTGCAGCAGGCCGCGACACTGGCTGACGAGTTCGCACTCGTCCATAAAGCCAGTATCGTTAAGCAAGAGCGACGCGACACACTAGCGAAGGCTAGCGGTGCTAGTGGTGAGCAAGGCACAAGGGGGGAGGTGCCTGTGCTTCTTCCCAGGTAGGACCGGAAGTGTTTTTTCTGTTTCAAGTCTGACCATTTAATAGCAAATTGTGGGGCCTACAAACAGAAACAGTCAGTCTCGAGAGTTAGGAGTGTGCCAGCTAACAAAGCTGATACAGGCGTGGTTTCAAGAGCCAAAACAAAGCTCTGTTTCTTCTGCCACAAACCTGGCCACCTGATTGCTCACTGTTTGAAAGCCAACTCAAAGAAAAATCGATCTGCTTTCAAAAGAGTGAACTGTAGTTCACAAACAGACAAAGATGCCAGCCCTAGGCAACAATTGGAGCATAATTGCTCAGTGGTGTCATTTGGTGAATGTCAGAGTTCGACTAATTCTGAGCTGCCACCTGTTGATCATCGTCCAGATGACCTACAGTGTGACAGATTGTGTGTGACACAACCATTCCAACCTGCACCTCTGGCTAACAAGCATGCCTTTCACCATGACCTAGCAAAGAAGCGTCAGAGAAGTGTTGCTGTAAGGCCTTCTAGCTGCCTGACGGGTTCTCCATATGTGATGGCTCAAAAAACATCTGTCTGTCACTTGGGACACTATTATGAGGGACTTGAGCCAACCCCATTCAGTGTTTTCAACCCATCAAAAAGGTCTTGGCAGATTTGGCAGGGTATGCCTAACCGTTATTATGGTGCATGGTAGGTGATAGATTTAAGTTTTGTGTAGGACATTCTGTGACAAACCACTGGTTTGTATTTATGGGAGGGGGTGTTACGGTCCTAGCTGGGCCTCCTGAAACTGCCCTTGTGTGGGCGTGGTGTTTTCTCTCCGCCTCCTTCTCTCTCTGCCCCTGCCTTCTCCTTTAGGACACACCTGCTGCTCATCTGCCCTCGTTTACCACCAATTACCCTCAGAGGTGATATAAGCTCGAGGAGAGCAGTGTGGGTGTGGGAGAGGCTTCTGGTGGATTTTCTCTGTGCTGGTCAGTGTGTGAGTCTGGTCTAGGTGTGGAAAAGGCCTGCTCGCTCTCTCTCTCTCTGTGTGAGTGTGAGAGTGAGTGAGAGAGAGAGAGAGACCAGCCCCACCGTGCGTGGCTCTTTGTGAGTAGCTCTTAACTGAGCAGTGGTTTCCTTAAGTGACGGCGGCCTCCGTTATTTTGTTTGGCCTGCCTGGTTATTGCTAAAGCAGCGTTGCTGTCTTTTTCTGTTGAAGCCTTATAGTTGTTTTCTTTGTTGAAGTGGTCACCATCTCTTTGGGTTGGCCTGTCTGATTTATCATTAAAGCAGCGTTGCTGTCTCTTTTTGTTGTTACTGTTTATATGAATATTGAGGTAATTGATTATAATAAAGATATTTTGTGTTAAATACCTCTGCCTGGCGTTCTTTTCATTTCAACCCGGATCCAACTGTTACTGTCACCCGCCCTCTTTGCCTAGCTTTCATGTGGGGACGTGACATCATGTAACACGGTTGCTTATACACCTGCACTGGCTCCCCGTTGAATTCAGAGTCCATTTTAAGATACTGGCTCTGACATTTAAAGCTCTTCAAGGACAAGCACCAGCCTACATCATTGAACTTTTACAGCCCTATGTCCCTAGTAGGTCCCTGAGGTCTTGTGATCAGGGCCTACTTGTTATTCAGCATACAAGGCTGAAAACCAAGGGAGATAGAGCTTTTGCCACTGTGGCCGCCAGACTGTGGAACTCAGTGATCACTTTTAAAAAAACAACTAAAAACACATCTTTTTAGAATTGCATTTTGTTAACTTTTGGCAAGGAAGAACCAGATGCTAGATCAGGGTTGGACTGATGTTGTGCAGAGTCTAAAGCAGGCATGGGCGAACTACGGCCTGGGGGCCATGTGCTAAACGTTTTGATCCGGCCCGCCAAACTTGAAAAAAATTTAATAAATTAACCTTGTTAATGTTTTATTTCCCCTGCAATTCTGATGTTTCCTCACTAGATGGCGCACTCTAGATATATTGGCTTTGTTGAGGTGAAGCGGCGTAGGCCTATTACTCCACGTTTGCACTTTACCCTGTGACCTACCGCCCCTCTATGAAGATGAGCGGACCCAAGAAAAGGAAAGTGGACAGAGAATGTCGAGTGTTCAAAAAGGAGTGGACAACTAAATATTTTTTCACTGAACACCGATCATCTGCTGTTTGCCTGATATGCCAAGAAACTGTGGCGGTTTTTAAAGAGTATAATATTAGCCGTCACTTTGCCACAAAGCACGCAAATTATGCTAGCAAGCTCTCAACAAAAGAACGGGAAGCTGCTGCTGAGAAGTTGGCAGCTAATTTGAAGGCTCAGCAAAGTTTTTTTCACCGTCAAACTGCCATTCAAGAGTCAAGTACCAAGGCCAGTTTTATGCTTTCATTCAAAATAGCAAAGGCCAGCAAACCACTGTCAGAGGGCGAGTTTTTAAAAGAATGTATGGTAGAGACAGCAGGTATTTTGTGCCCGGAGACCAAAGACAAATTTGAGAAAATCAGTTTATCACGGCGGACAGTGACTCGCCGTGTAGAACTAATAGATGAAGATATCACCAGCATATTAAACAAAAAGGCGAAGTCATTCACTTTTTATTCTTTAGCACTGGATGAAAGCAACGATGTCAAAGACACTGCTCAGCTCCTCATTTTTATCCGAGGAATCAACGAAACCTTTGAAATAACGGAGGAGTTTTTGACAATGGAGTCTCTGAAAGGACAAACACGGGGAGAGGACTTGTTTGAACGAGTGTCTGCTGCCATCGAAAACATGAAGCTTCCCTGGAGTAAGCTTGTTAACGTCACCACAGATGGATCTCCAAATTTAACGGGAAAAAACGTTGGCCTGCTGAGGAGAATCCAGAATAAAGTGAAAGATGAAAACCCTGACCAGGATGTGATTTTCCTCCACTGCATCCTCCACCAGGAATCTCTATGTAAATCGGTGTTACAGCTGAATCATGTTGTGAATCCTGTGGTGAAACTTGTCAACTTCATACGCGCACGGGGACTTCAGCACCGTCAGTTCATTGCGTTCCTGGAGGAAACTGATGCGGATCACCAGGACCTGCTTTATCACTCCCGTGTCCGCTGGTTGAGTTTGGGCAAAGTGTTTCAACGAGTGTGGGAGCTCAAAGAGGAGATTGGCGTGTTTTTGGAGCGGCAGGGGAAGACTGATGAATTTCCTGAGCTGAGCAACAAGAGCTGGATGTGTGACTTCGCGTTTGCTACGGACGTATTTTCACACTTGAATGAGCTCAATGTGAAACTGCAGGGGAAGGAGCAGTTTGTGCATGACATGCACACAAACGTGAAAGCCTTCAAATCCAAGCTGGCTTTATTCTCCAGGCAGATTTTGAACAAGTCATTCACTCATTTTCCTACACTAGCCACGCTGAAAGAGGCCGGAGCAAAAGTAAAGAAATACAGTGAGTCACTGGATGCACTGCACGGAGAATTCTGCCGTCGGTTTTTGGATTTCGATAAAATTGACAAGTCACTTCAATTGGTGGCCTTTCCTCTGTCACAAGACCCCGAAACAGCTCCAGAGGAGCTTCAGCTCGAACTCATCGACCTTCAGTCCGACCCTGCCTTAAAAGGGAAATTCAGCTCTCTGAAACTAAATGACTTCTATGCTTCACTCAATGATGCCGCGTTTCCAAATCTAAGGCGAAAAGCGCAGATGATGTTGGCTTTGTTCGGCTCTACCTTCGTGTGTGAACAGACATTCAGCGTCATGAACATCAACAAAGCCAGCCACAGATCCAAGTTAACAGACCTACACCTCAGATCAATCCTGAGAATCGCCACAACAAAACTAACTCCAGACTTTGATGCGCTGGCTAAAAAAGGAGACCAACAACACTGCTCCCATTAAAATGTGTGTCTCTCCGTGATACGCACGTTGTTAAAATGAACAGTGCGCGCAGATCAAATATAACGCTTCACAGACTGACTTGCTGCAACTGTTTCGTTCTTGCACTGGTCGTTGTTGACTTTTGGCACCGGGGAAACAAATTGAATAAAAGGAACAGGACAAGTACATCTGCATCTCCTACCGTTTTTGGAAAAAAAAAAAAAAAAGAGTTAGGAGGAGAGTGATGTGATATCCTGAAGGATAACAGAACTTTCAGTGCTTTAAAATAAAATGTTCATTTATTTGATTTTCAGTGTTTAAAGGCTCATTTCGAAGTCAGAGATTTTATTGTAATGCTTTTCTTCATTTTCATTGGAAATTAAAGCACATGTTTTCTCCATATCCCAAGATGTGTATTTTTCCCCCAATGAGGTGATGTTTTCAAAGCATGCCATCTATCTGCTCCTGTTCCGGCCCCTTTGTCAAATGTTAGAACTCAATGTGGCCCACGAATCAAAAAGTTTGCCCACCCCTGGTCTAAAGGGATTGTTGGCATCCCGTCTGAGAGTAGAGCATGCTTTTTACTCTCTGACTAATAATTTGGACTCCTTTGAAACTATGTGGGGGATTGGACAGGTTCTGCACAGCAAATCCAGCATGTCCAAATTAACACTGTCGGATTTGATTTCAACACTATTAAAGTGTCTATATGGGTCCACACCAGAGAGTGTTAATTTAACTCTTTTTGGAGAGTTGGTACGTTAACTCTGATTTAGTGTTAAACACCAAATCTGTCTGGAGTTGATAATTTAACACTTGGTGTTAAGAGTTTATATATTAACTCTCAAAGAGTATTTTAGTTTAACTATGTAAGAGTTATCTTCTAATTCATTCTAAAAAGCAGGAATTTTACTGTTCTGAACTTCTAGAAATTTCTTTTGGAAATAAACATTTACTAAAAAGATGCAATGGTTTTTGAAAAACATTTATTCTGAACTGTGCACCACAATTTCAAAACATTTTCTGAAAGATGTAACAGTACATGTTCTCACTTTCATTAGAATTTTGTTTATCAAAAGGTCTGACATGGTAAATGCAAATAACAGCATTCTCATCACTTATTTCTTCAATACAATATGCATGTCCTTCATTCATCCCTTTGTGGAACTTCAACGCACTTCTGCTCTCCCCCATATTCCATCTTCACAAGCATATCCTGTGCGGAGATTGAATAAAAATTAGTTGACACTAATTAATGGCACAAATAATCCAGTAAACAATTGCAGCACAGTAAAAAAAAAAAGGAATCCTCTTTGAGCCATTACTTGTGTAAAGTATTTTCCCAAAAGACAAGGACACAGGCAACAGGTAATACTGAACTAAATGTAAAACCTCAACCTTTTTCATTTTTACCTAAACCGTGTGCACAAAACTCTGGAGGGATCTATGCTAACGTAGAACCCAGTCAGGACGTCTGCTACTGCTGTTTGCTCGGTTTTTATTTTTATTTTTATGGGCGATCGTTTTCAGGCTTCAAGTAGCACCATTATACCAACATTTCACATTCTAGACATTGTTTTAGGTGTATTTGACCAAACGTTTGACTGAAAATTCACATGCAAGCTTTTTTTCAAGGCTGTGGTATTTGCCCGCAAACAATACCTTTCAGCTAGCTAAAACAGAATATTATGCTATCAGCGAGCAACATGGCTAATGCCTTTCACACAGCTTTGTCTCAACTCCAAAGAGCCACAGAAGTAAAAGCTAATAACAATTGAAACAATCTTTGAAAAAAATGACTTACCAAGCATGGCAAACAACTCAAATATGTAGAGCAAAATGTTCTGAAACGGCTTCACTTCAGCTTCGATCGGAGCCGTGCTGGGGGCGGAGTCTGTGAATTTACTCTGTTGGTGTCAAAGCCCCTCTAGGAGTTCAGAGTTAAGAGGTCAAGAGTTAATGTTTCCATTGTAACACCTCCAGATTTGACAGAGAAACACTCATTTTTAACACTCGATTTTAACTACTATCATTTTACACCTCAGAGTTACATTAAAAGAATGTGACTCTGCTTAGAGTAAAATTAACTCTACTTTTGCAAGGAGACTATTAACACCAAAAAATTTAACACTTTTGAATTTGCTGTGTATAAGGTATTGTTCTATCTTGTGTGGGTACTTTATTTAGTTTCAATGAATGTTACTGATTATGTGGTAGTATTTTTGTGTTAATTTTTTTGTTTTTGTTTTAATTCGGTGTAAATAAAGTTTTGTGAAAATCAAGTCTCTCTCTCTCTCTCTCTCTCTCTCTCTCACTCACTCACTCACTCACTCACTCACTCACACACACACACACACACACACACCTATTACGGGCATCAACCTTTTAAATTTTATTGGTGATGGTACGACCAGCATCTATTTAAGGAGGAGTTTGTGGAGAGGCTTGGGTGGTTATTTCTAGATGTGTTGCTGGTGAGCATGATAAAACCTTTGTACCAGAAAAAAGAGAAAATACATTCAAAGTTTTGAAAAACAACTGAAGGCTCGTGTGTTTTTGTGTTTTGTTTTTTTTCTCTCTCCCCCCATTTGGTCCCATTCACATTGCCTTGCTACTGCTACATTTTGGTGTCAGAAGTGGGGTGTGGAGGTGGACAATATTAATAGCTGCAATATGGGTCCAAAATCACAAGCCAGAGCTCAGAAGATGGAGGTGGCAGAGGACTGCCTGGAGGAGGGCGCTGTAGGGGGAGTGCCCCGGATCTTGAAGCCTCAGGAGGAGCAGCTGCATCCCGAGACTACAGATTTGGATTCTATTTCGGGGCTGCTACAACAGTGTGTACGCTTTCAGTGGGACATGAGTGACAGGTGGGAGAGAGAATCAATAAAGCAAGATCAAAGATGGTGCCAGATGCAGATCCAAATGAATAACCTTCGAGATGAGTTGGAGCAGCAACAAAGTGCAGTGGGCCGGCCCCAGGAGCCATCTCCGCCCCAGCAGCAATTGAGAGAGGAAATGGTGATCCCGCCGAGTGTTACAAGAGACCGAGAAGGTCGGAGCTGGAGGAAAGCAGTGATACCAAAGCTGGAGGTAGGCGATAACATCAAGCAGTACTTGATAACCTTTGAGAGGCTGGTGGTGGCGTATCAGTGGCCTAAAGTGGAGTGGGTGGTGAGGCTGGTTCCTTACCTGTCAGGAAGAGCTTGAGCAGCTTATGTGGCCATGCAGCAGAGCACACTGGGGATTACCAAAAGGTTAAGGAAGCAATTTTTTCAAAGTATGACATTAATGAAGAGGAATACCGACAGCGGCTCCGAGACCCTGACATCCGGTCCTAAAGAGTTTTATAATCGTCTGAAAGACCTGTATGGATCCAACCAGAAAAAAAAAACAAGGAGCAGGTTGGAGACGGCATTATCCTTGAAAAGTTTTATTGCTTGTTGACTCCAGAACTCGAGGTGTGGGTGAAAGAAAGGGGTCCAAAGTCAGTGCAGGAAGCTGCTCAGCTGGTGGAAACATTTCAAGCAGCAAGGCAAGGAGCTAGAAGCTTTCGGTTTGGGGCTTCGGCCAAATCTTTCTCTTCACATGGTAAGTCATCTGGGGTTGGGGGTGGTCCTAAGGAGTAAGAGTCTTTGAAGTCGGGGGATGGGTTTGTAAAAACAAAGTCAACCACAAAACTGTTTGTTTCTATTGTGGGGGCCAGAGTGTCCCGTCAGAAAGGCTAGAGCAGCATATGTGTGTACCCTTCCAAGGCCCTGTGAGAATGACGTTTGGGAAGGGAAGCAGCAAACCACCACTGTGAAAATAAATGGTAGGAAAGCCCAAGCCCTTCTGGACACTGGTAGTGTGCAAACATTGATACATCCAACACTAGTCCTGCAAGAGTTGCCTCTGGATAAGCCTGTCGTTAATATTTCATGTGTACATGGTGATTGTAAGGCCTACCCAGTAACAGTAGTTTATCTAGAAGTTTCTGGGCAGAAGTACCTTATCTCAGTTGGGGTGGTGGAAAGCTTGTGATATCCTGTAATTTTAGGTCAGGATGTCCCTACTCTGCAGGAGCTGGTAAAAACTTGTAATAACATGAATTACCTCAAATTTAGAAATGAAGACTCTTTATGCCCCGAGATTTTTTAAAAGTCCTATTGATGATGCCAATGAAGATTTAGTTGCCCCCCCCCAAAAAAAATCACTTGACATTTACAATATTTATCACTAATTATGTATTTTTACTTTTCTATATCACCCTAGTTGTTTTCATCTGAATTTATAAATGGTGCTATCGTGGTAAACTATACGTTGCAAATAACTTGAGATAAAATTCTGATGCCGTGAAATGACCAGGGTGTGAAAGGGGTCTGAAGAAAATGGAGTGGAGTCATCCGTTCACTGCTGCTTTGTTAAATCCCTGTTTTCATGCACGGACCTAAAAGAGCCCAGACTTGAAGAAAAATTAAGAAAAAGAGACTGCTGAGTTATTGTCATAGGACAATCATCTTGAAGATTAACCATTTTACACACAAGTGTTAAAAAATGTTGGTTTTAGTATGAAAATAGCCCCCCTGTCACATGCAAGTTCTTTGTTTGGGTCTGTTAGATTAGGTTTATATGATTTAATGTTTAATAAACACATTATTTGTGGCTACAAAAAAAAAAAAAAAAGTAAAAACTTGTAAACCTGTAAATATTGTCACAAGGTCACGGGGACAATTACCTCAAAGGACAAGTGTTGTACTACAAAGGCAAGCGAGGATGACAAAGGGAAGTTAGTAGTCCCCCAGCAGCGGTGAGAACAACTTTTGAGATTGGGGCATAGTATTCCCTGTGCAGGGCATCTGGGAACGCAGAAAACAAGGGGCCGAATTGCCAGCAGGTTCTTTTGGCCAGGTATGAACAGAGAGGTTGAGGAGTTTTGCCAGTCTTACTCAATTTGTCAGCTGGCCGGGGATAAAAATGTCCCAAAGTTTCCTTTACAGCCTTTACCTGTTATTGAGGTTCCATTCAGTCGTATTGCAATGAATATAGTGGGGCCGCTAGAGCAAACCCAGGCAGGTAATCACTATATATTGGTGGTTTGTGATTACAGTACCAGATACCCAGAAGCTTTTCCCCTTAGAGATATTACAGCTAAACAGATAGCTTATGCCCTTTTGCAGCTTTTTGTCCCCGAGTGGGTATTCCGTATGAGATTTTGACAGATCACGCAACAAACTTCCTTTCACATACCCTGAGGCAGGTTTATAAGCTTTTAGGTATCAGAAGTATTCGGACCACCCCTTACCATCCCCAAACAGATGGCTTGGTGGAGAGATACAATCGAACTCTGAAAGCAATGTTGAAGAAGTTCATCGCAGCTAATGCCAAAGACTGGGACAAGTGGCTTCCCTATTTGCTGTTTGCTTATAGGGAGGTGCCTCAAGCCTCATCGTCAGAAGGAAAGTTGATAAAATAAGTTACAAATTTTGTATTGTTCGATACATATGCGTACCAAACCGAAAGCACTGTATCGAACGGTTCAATATCGATACGAGTATCGTTGCACCCCTACATACAGTTTTATTGTTTGGGAAAAGCACAATTTTATATGAGTGATTGTTGTTTGTTGTATATTTGCTGCTATGACAACTCAATTTCCCTCTGGGATTAATAGTCTCCCTGATTCTGACGAAATGCCTTTCCATTCCATTTATTGATATAGTGCCAAATTACAAATCAAAAGTCACCTCAAGAGGCTTAATATTCTAAGGTAAGACCCTAAAATTATACAAAGCTTTCCTCCCTCTCTCTCATCCTCGAATGGACTAATCTGTTTTTCTTTAACTGGTTTGTTTATTTATTTCAATTAATCAACTTATTTGTGTGTAACCAGGTTAAAACGGTCATTTATTAAAATGTGTTGAAACATTACAAAAGTTTTTTTAAAAAGTAAAATAATAATGGTTATTGTATTTAGAACATTTTTGAAATTCCTTTTAAAAGGACTACAATGTGTTTAAAACCTTAAAAGACAATTTGCATTATATGTGGTTCATTTTTAAAAGTATCCTGTTTTATTGTGAAGAGCTTAGTAAGAGGAAGTGAATATGTGGTTGTGATCAGTAGTACTCATGGAGTAGTGGAGTATAGTCAAGATTTACATCCCAAATCTGCTTCCCAAGATAATGAGAACTACAATCCCTTCACATGCAGCACTTGGATGTCTTCAACCCACTCAATAGGCCCTCTGTGAAGGTGCAATAAACATTAGAGCACACTTGGTTGATGGCACCGTTCTGCATGCATATAACTAAGTGAGAAAGTGATTTTACTATTACTAAAATCAATACCGGTACATAAAATAAAGAAATTTCGACTACAGTAGGCTGCTCTGAGAGAACTTGCGACGGAAAGTAAGAGAAGTTTGTGGGACATTTCTGCTTGAAATCACTTTTGTTTTAGCTTAAACAAAAGTTTAAGCTAATCTGGGGCGATTGTGGCTCAAGAGTTGGGAGTTCGCCTTGTAATTGGAAGGTTGCCAGTTCGAGCCCCGGCTTGGACAGTCTCGGTCGTTGTGTCCTTGGGCAAGACACTTCACCTGTTGCCTACTGGTGGTGGTCAGAGGGCCCGGTGGCGCCAGTGTCCGGCAGCCTCGCCTCTGTCAGTGCGCCCCAGGGTGGCTGTGGCTACAATGTAGCTTGCCATCACCAGTGTGTGAATGTGTGTGTGAATGGGTGGATGACTGGATATGTAAAGCGCTTTGGGGTCCTTAGGGACTAGTAAAGCGCTATATAAATACAGGCCATTTACCATTTTACCATTTAAGGGCGCATGACATCATGGAGCCTTAATGCAGGTGTGACAGCACAAGGTGGGGAAGAATGGTAGAATGGGGAAAAAAAGACTTCACAATTTAATAGAAACCCAACAAACCCACCCTGGGAATTTCACCCAGAATTTCACCCGTGATGCTTATGTATGTTAATCCCTAATCCCTTTCACCACTGGGATTTCATTTTGCTGTGAATGGCCATCAGTCTAACCGCCAAATAGTGGTTACTGGTCTAGTCCAATCATCTTTCATCTTCTTCAGGCCAATCAGCTTCATTGCGCATGTGTCATTCTTTTTTTGCAGATGCCTTTTGTCAAACCAACAAACCATCACTGCCTCTCTCTCATCATTCAGTCTCCATTTGGGCCTCCATCTCAGCCTATACTAACGGTGACTACAATCTGGAGGTTCCTGTCTAATCCTCATCGCTGTTGGGATTCCGTTCTGTTGTGAATGACCATCGGACTCTAACCTCCAAATACCTCAAATTGAATTCTGTACATCAATAAATCATGTTCAGTTTCTTCTAATGATCACTTCTTTTTTTCCCCCTCTTTATTTATAAAGTTTTGCACATGTAATTTAACATATCAGGCCCAATACAGCAAGTATCAACCGATATAAAGACATATATCAAAACAAATTGGGCCATTGAAATTCAGATGATAACAATAAAACAGAAAAAAGAAAAAAAAGGGAAGAAAAACAAAAAACAAAAGACAAAAACAACAACCCACACACAGAAAAAAACAAAAAATCAACTCCCTCCCAAAACCATAACAGAAGGGAACCTTGTGGTACAAGAGTTTAGTCTATTGTAAGTGTTTTCAACGAGATAAAAGGCTGCCACATCTGTGAGAACTTATTAACATTTCCTTTGAGTCTAAATTTTATTTTCTCCATTTTTAAAAAGAACATCTTCCAGCCAACGTGATCGGGCTGGAGGGTGAGGAGCTTTCCAAGACAGCAGAATTCGACGCCGTGCCAGCAGTGAAGTGAAAGCGATAATATCCAGTTGTTTACGACTAAGGTTCAGGGTGTCGTCCTCAGAAACACCGAAAATGGCAACTAGTGGACATGGTTTGAGAGTGACACTCAAAACACGAGAGAGCACTTCAGAGTAAAATTCCAGTATAATTGAAGTGACGGGCAGGCAAAAAACATATGAGTTAAATCACAGGGGGAGGTGTTGCATCTGTTGCACAGGTCCGGAATGCTGGGGTATATTTTAGATAATCTAGATGTTGAGAAGTGTAATCTGTATACCGTCTTAAACTGAATAAAGGAGAGTCTTGCACATGAGGCTGAAGAATGAATTCTGTCAATTACTTTGTCCCAGTAACCTTCAACAAACTGAAGACCCAGTTCCTGTTCCCAACTCGAGGCAATTTTCTTGGTTGAGTAATTGCCCGATGCCATAATTAAAGTATAGATTTGTGATATTAGAGCCTTACTGTGAGGCTTCAACTGGAATAAGTCTTCCCACCAAGGCTTGAGAGGCTGACTTGGAAACTCTGACCAGATAGAAGATGCACAGTGTCTTATTTGAAAGTAGCGGAACAAATGATACGAGGGCAAATCGTACAAAGAACAAAGTTCACTAAAGCTGAGAAAAATGTTATCTTTGAAGAAGTCATGAAAACATTTGATACCTTTTCTTGCCCATATACTGAAGGAGGACTCCACCAGGGATGGGGGGAAGAGGTGGTTGTTGCAGACTGGGGTCAGAGCAGAAGCAGAGATAGAATTGAAGTGACGCCGGAATTGATACCATATTTTTAGAGAGCCAATTAGAACAGGGTTGTCTGTGAATCGTAACAGGGAAACCGGAAGGGATGAAAATAATAGTGCTGGGAGTGAGGAAGAGAAACACGATTGAGCCTCAAGGCAACACCAAGTAGCTTGAGGATCATTCAGCCAATAGGTATACTTCTGAATGTTGGCTGCCCAATAATAAAAGATCAAGTTGGGCAGAGCAAGACCCCCACTGAGCTTACCCTGTTGTAGTGAGGTCATACTAATCCTGGGGGTCTTATTTGCCCATATAAATGATGAAATCATTCGATTCACAGATTTGAAAAAGGACTTAGGTAGAAGCAATGGGATACACTGAAAAAGGTAGAGGAATTTAGGTAGAATATTCATTTTTATAATATTAATCCTGCCAAGAAGTGACACAGGAAGATTTGCCCACCTCTGAAAAGCCAACCTGACATAGGTCAGCAAAGGGTTAAGATTAGCTGTTCGCAAAGCTTTAAATGAACTGGTAATATGCACTCCTAGATATCTAAAACCTGAGGAAGCTAAATGGAAAGTAAAATCTGTCTGTCTAAGCTCCTTTGCAGCTGGGTTTATAGGAAATCATTCACTTTTTTGTATATTAATCTTGTACCCAGAGAAAGAGCCAAAACTCAGAAGTATTTCCATTATAGAGGATAAATAAATTGTTGGATTTGTAACATATAGTAATAAGTCATCTGCATACAGAGCAACCCTATATTCCGTACCACCACGAATAACCCCTTGAAACAGAGGCGAGGTTCTGAGAGTCACAGAAAGAGGCTCTATTGCTAAAGTGAAAAGTAAAGGTGAGAGTGGGCAGCCTTGACGTGTACCACGTGATAGAGTAAAATACTCAGAATTCACATTATTAGTACAAACAGATGCCAGTGGCGTAGTATATAAAAGATGAATCCAAGATATAAAACTGTCACCAAAACCAAATTTCCTCAAGACTGCAAAAAGATACTCCCATTCCACTCGATCAAATGCTTTTTCAGCATCCAATGAGATCACCACCTCAGGGACAGTGCTATGATTTTTGGAATATATTATATTAAGGAGGGACCGTATATTAAAAAAGGAATGTCTTCCTTTAATAAAGCCTGTCTGTTCGTCTGATATAATAGAAGGGAGAACTCTTTCCAAACGGGTTGCTAGCAGTTTGGATAAGATTTTAAAGTCTACATTAAGAAGGCTTATTGGTCGATAGGAGCCACAACAGGTAGGATCCTTTCCTTCTTTATGCAGTAATGAGACAGAAGCCTGTCTTAGTGTCTGAGGGAGAGAGCCGCATTTCAGTGACTCCTCAAAAACCGACAGCAGCAAAGGGACCAGTTTTAAGTGGAATTTTTTATAAAATTCGGCAGGGAACCAGGGGACTTTCCAGACTGTAAGGATGTGATTGATGATATGACCTCATCCAAAGTGAGCGGTGCATCAATTTCTGCTGCTGTTGAGGTTGTAATTGTAGGGGTATCCAATTTGTTAAGAAACTGGTTCATATCTATAGAATTAGAGGGGAACTCTGATGTATACAGAGAACTATAAAATGGCTTAACAATTGAGTTGATTTCCGTTGGATCAGAAGTCAAAGTTCCTGATTCATTTTTAATTTGCAAAATTTGGCAAGATGCCGATTGGTGACGTAGCTGGTGGGCTAGCAGACGAGAGGCTTTATTACCATGTTCATAATAGTTGCCACGGGACTGTAATATCAATTGCTCTGCATCATGGGTTGACAGGCGACTGAACTCAGATTGTAGTTTAAGACACTGCTTATATATTTTAGGTTAGGGAGTTTGAGCGTGTGTCCGGTCTAGAGCTTGAATTTTGGCAGAAAGTTCATTTTGCTTAGCTTTCTTTGATTTATATAGGTGAGATGAATGGGAAATTATTTGTCCTCTGAGGTAAGCTTTAAGTGTTTCCCATAGTAGAGAATTTGAGATGTCCTCTAAAACATTCGTAGTTAAGAAACCATCAATTGCAGATGAGATATAGTCACAGAAAGCTGAATCAGGCAAGAGTAGAGAATTCAACCTCCATGGATGCTGAGGTCTATAGCTAGGGGACAATACCATAAGCAGGACTAATGGAGCATGATCAGATATAACAATTGGAATACATTCAGAGTTGCAAACTTTAGAAGCCATGGAGCCATTTATAAAAAAGTAATCGATGCGAGAATATATGTGATGAACATTTGAAAAAAAGAATATTCTCTGGCTTGGGGATTAAAAAACCTCCAATCAATGTGTCCATTTTGGGTGATAAAGTGTGAGAAAGCCCTGGACATAGCAGATGATGCTTTAGAGCCAGTGGCAGATTTGACTAAAGCTGGGTCAATAACGCAGTTTAAATCACCTCGAAGATCAGGAGGGTGCGTCTTTAAGTCAGGAATCATCCTCAAAAGATTATTAGCAAACACAGCGTTGTCAAAGTTTGGGGCATAGACGTTCACTAAGACAACTGGGTTATTCATGAGGGTCCCTACAACAATTAGATATCGTCCATTTTTGTCAGCAATCAATTTAGTAAGAGAAAAATGTATTTTATTCCTAAATAAGATTGCCACTCCTCTGGCTCTACTATCTATGTCTGAGTGAAACATATGACCTATCCATGGAGGTTTAAGTCAATTATGATCTTTGACTCACAAATGAGTCTGCTGGAGAAAAACGACATCTCCATTGAGATGTTTTAAGTGACTGAGAACCCGAGATCTCTTTACCGGACCGTTCAAGCCTTTCACAATCCAAGACAAAAATCTAATAGTACTATTGTTGGTGCTATAACCAGCCATATATATGTTTTACTGAAATCTGGTTTATGACAAAATGACCGTACATGGGAACCCCCCCCTCCACCCCCAAAAAAGCAAACAAACAAACCCACATACAACCAAGGCAAACAAAAACAGGAAAAATAACTCAGGGTGTAACAACCACATCTGTGAGCCATAGTTCCCCCCACCCACTAAGTCCCCTTTCTGAACTAAGGTGACCGCAGTATATTCCCAACAGCTTCAACCTCCTAGCCCAAACTCCTGCTACATAGAAACTCCATATAACCTAACTTTGAAGTACTAAGTGTATGTCCCAGTATAAGTCAAACCTTCTAGGGATCAGTGAACATAAATTCAAAATATTACAAAAAAAACATAAGAACCAAGTGTTAGAACGGTGACAACTAGTATACCATGAAGTAACAGAAACATGTAGTGCTTGCCTGCCTTCTCTGCAATCGTCCGATTGCCTGCAAGTCAACAAGGATTCAAGTCACTTTACTCGCAACTGTCAGTCACTGTGGCCTTTGAGTTTCAGCCTCGTTCCTCAAGCCTTGCACGAACTTATCGGCCTCTGAAGCAGACGTAAACCACTTTTTCTCCCCTGCGGGAAGAACGATGCGCAGTTTAGCCGGGAAGAGGAGCGCAGGTTTAAATCCCCGCTTATAAAGTTCAGACATCGCGTCTTTATACTCAGCTCGGACTGAGAACCTTCACAGACACTCAGCTTGGTTCTTCACCACTTCCGGGCTGTAATATTCATATAGCCGGATCCTATGGCCGTTGTAGCTGAGCTCGCCTTTCTTATGAGCTTCCCGGATTATAAGATCTTTTATTTGGTACCGGTGAAATCGCAGAATGACCGGCCGTGGTTTCGTCGATTTCGGAACTGGACTCCGGTGCGCCCTGTCCAGCTCGGGCGGCGAGGGATGCATCTGCGTTCCGAAAACATCGACGAGGAGCTGAGAAAAGAAAGCTGTCGGGCGTGGGCCTTCAATGTCCTCAGGTAGTCCTACAAGTCGTATATTCTGCCTCCTGCTGCGACCTTCCAAGTCTGCCACCTTGGATTTTAGCCAGTTGTTGTCTTTGCGAAGCGTAGAGCATTCGGACTCTAATTGGTCCAGCCGTTGGTCAGATTCAGTGTATGTCGATTCCAAAGAATCAATGCGTTGACCGTGGTCCTTCACTGCAGACTGCACAGTGTCTAACTTAGAGGACAAGTCCTGAAAGGATGACTTGAAGTCCGCTAGCAATGCAGCTCTATGCTCCTCGAGCATTAAGCTAATCTCGGCTGCAGTTACAGGCGCCGCAAGTGTCGAGGTTTCTCGGTCTTGTTTGCCCCTTGACTTGGACATTCTTTAAATCTTGTAATCGACAAAGGCAAAAGACATTCAAAACTGGGAATCAAAATCTCAAAGAAGTAGGGTCGTTAGGTAAATGCTGAGCCATGTAGCGGAGCGGACCTAAAACACGTCTACCCAGTAAACGCCATTACCGGAAGTCTCCCTCTAATGATTACTTCTTATTGAAATTTATGTTGTTCAGTGCAGGGAAAGTGCTCACACCTCTACATTAGAGAAACCAAACAGCCACTTCATAAACGGACTGCACAACATATACAGTGGGGCAAAAAAGTATTTAGTCAGCCACCGATTGTGCAAGTTCCCCCACCTAAAATGATGACAGAGGTCAGTAATTTGCACCAGAGGTACACTTCAACTGTGAGAGACAGAATGTGAAAAAAAAATCCATGAATCCACATGGTAGGATTTGTAAAGAATTTATTCGTAAATCAGGGTGGAAAATAAGTATTTGGTCAATAACAAAAATACAACTCAATACTTTGTAACATAACCTTTGTTGGCAATAACAGAGGTCAAACGTTTACTATAGGTCTTTACCAGGTTTGCACACACAGTAGCTGGTATTTTGGCCCATTCCTCCATGCAGATCTTCTCGAGAGCAGTGATGTTTTGGGGCTGTCGCCGAGCAACACGGACTTTCAACTCCCGCCACAGATTTTCTATGGGGTTGAGGTCTGGAGACTGGCTAGGCCACTCCAGGACTTTCAAATGCTTCTTACGGAGCCACTCCTTTGTTGCCCGGGCGGTGTGTTTTGGATCATTGTCATGTTGGAAGACCCAGCCTCGTTTCATCTTCAAAGTTCTCACTGATGGAAGGAGGTTTTGGCTCAAAATCTCACGATACATGGCCCCATTCATTCTGTCCTTAACACGGATCAGTCGTCCTGTCCCCTTGGCAGAAAAACAGCCCCATAGCATGATGTTTCCACCCCCATGCTTCACAGTAGGTATGGTGTTCTTGGGATGCAACTCAGTATTCTTCTTCCTCCAAACACGACGAGTTGAGTTTATACCAAAAAGTTCTACTTTGGTTTCATCTGACCACATGACATTCTCCCAATCCTCTGCTGTATCATCCATGTGCTCTCTGGCAAACTTCAGACGGGCCTGGACATGCACTGGCTTCAGCAGCGGAACACGTCTGGCACTGCGGGATTTGATTCCCTGCCGTTGTAGTGTGTTACTGATGGTGACCTTTGTTACTTTGGTCCCAGCTCTCTGCAGGTCATTCACCAGGTCCCCCCGTGTGGTTCTGGGATCTTTGCTCACCGTTCTCATGATCATTTTGACCCCACGGGATGAGATCTTGCGTGGAGCCCCAGATCGAGGGAGATTATCAGTGGTCTTGTATGTCTTCCATTTTCTGATGATTGCTCCCACAGTTGATTTTTTCACACCAAGCTGCTTGCCTATTGTAGATTCACTCTTCCCAGTCTGGTGCAGGTCTACAATACTTTTCCTGGTGTCCTTCGAAAGCTCTTTGGTCTTGGCCATGGCGGAGTTTGGAGTCTGACTGTTTGAGGCTGTGGACAGGTGTCTTTTATACAGATGATGAGTTCAAACAGGTGCCATTCATACAGGTAACGAGTGGGGGACAGAAAAGCTTCTTACAGAAGACGTTACAGGTCTGTGAGAGCCAGAGATTTTCCTTGTTTGAGGTGACCAAATACTTATTTTCCACCCTAATTTACGAATAAATTCTTTACAAATCCTACCATGTGAATTCATGGATATTTTTTTTCACATTCTGTCTCTCACAGTTGAAGTGTACCTCTGGTGCAAATTACTGACCTGTGTCATCATTTTAAGTGGGGGAACTTGCACAATCGGTGGCTGACTAAATACTTTTTTGCCCCACTGTAAAAGAGACACCTCAATAGGACAGGCACTATCCCCTTTAGTCTTCTGTCTTGTACAACAAGCAACTAATAGATTTTGAGCTTGTGGAAAAAGCAAGCAGATGGAGATTGTCCATTTACTGTTTTGTTTGTAAGTATGATGAGTTTAAAACAAATTCTGAAGTCAATTGGGATTCAATGTAAAGGGAAGTAAATGGATGTAAAGAGAATAAACTGTATGAAATGGTGACTGTGACAAAGTGTACATTTTTTAATTAGCCTGTAATACTTTAAGGTAGTCTATTAATGTCATTCCATTCCATAAGTGAAAAATAAAAGACACCACTGAGTTAGTTTCAGGATTGAAGTTTGAATGGCTGTCCTATCACTCTTTAGTAACATGTTGAGTTGAGTTCAATGGGGCCCTGCCTCAAGTTTTTGAGCAAGATTTGCACTCTTCAGGGGTTAGCTGACAGCAGATATCAGCCAGAATGTTTCAGAATTCAAGGTGTTAAAAACAAGCAGTAAAATCTGTAATTTTAAAACTCACGGTCAGTGAAGGACAACAATGAAAAGTGTAACACGAGCATTTCTCTTACTGAATGTCTACAATTTGAAAGCAGTGTTTCAGTGCAGTTTTCTGGAGCAAATACCTGAGTGTAACTCATTTGGAAACACAAGAATAACAATTCCAAAAAAAGCCACTATTTTGAAACCTGCTGTACATGTGTGTACAAACATGTATGAACTTTCTCCTGGAATTTTGTGAGCAAATAGTGCACAGTAATTGCATTGCTGCCATCAACCAATAAAAAAAGATGCAAAAATGTTGTCCAGATGTTACAAAAATGATACAATGGTCCATATACTTAATTTTTAATCATTAAAATTAATGACGAAGCAGTTAGATGCTCCATTGTTCATTTTACTGATTCTCACATAATAAATTCCCATAGCATTAGAATTTTGTCCAGAAAGATCTGCTGACAATTTAAATTTACCTTGACATTTGTTACTACTTAATGAATAAAGAAATTATAATTAATTATTATGTGACACAGCACCCATGGTAAAAAGAAATGGATCTTAAATTGAAATTGTGTTTTTCATTACAGCTCCATATAGTCGGCACAGATGGAGCGAGGTTACAGGAGCAAATGTCCCTTATTGTTTCCAATGCGTTTCTTTTTTTCTTCTTACACTCTTCGTTATACCTTTATTTGTTTGAGAGATTAAATCGTTTGAGTGCAGTTTTCATGGCCTATGGAATAGCTGCTCTGAGGGGACTCCACCATCCGCTTACAATAAATGAAATGTGGCATGCCAATCTGTGGTTAGAGGCTCAGGTCATGATAAATGCCCTCATACATAAATTACCTAGTTGATTCACAGCTAATCATCCATACAGATGCACAGGGCACCACTGTCTTGTGATTTGTATTTCTGGTAAAATTGTGTGAAATAAGCTTGACATCCAACAATCAGACATATATAATCCAGCTGTATGCATGCGTGCAACACATCAAACCACATGTAAAAATGTATAATTGTGAAGTTATCCAGTGACTACTGGATATAACCATTAAACTAATTCTTTAATGGATGTATTCAGCAGATACTAATTAAAGTAACTAATATACCTTTAGACTTAAATTCTACTGCTTTTGGAACATTTCAGTGCAGTTATAATGTGCCTTGTCTGTGATACAAATGATCCTAATAACAAAAGAGTTCAGTGCCCAGTGAACATAGCCTCTTCCACTCCTCTTTCAAACCATCTGTATTCTATGTGCAGAATGTGAGCATTGGCAAAAGAGTCATCTTTATCCTTTAGATCAGGGGTCGGCAACCTTTCTGATGATGAGTGCCATCTAAAATTTCCTCAGAAGTCAATGTGCCATATGACTGCATTAGCAATACATTTAATAACGCTCTATATTAACAGTTACACACTGTATAGAACCACTTTATAGAATTATATTTGTTTGCAGATGTTGGCAGCTATCAGCGAATAGTTTTCAGCTATTTTGAAACATAAAACAGACACTTTTTTTCCATAACAAGAACTCCATAACAGCAAATGAACTGTACAACAGAAAATGCAAATGCTATTTATGGTCTCCTCACAACAATGATAAGAAAAATAAACTGGGCCAATATGGCATGTTTGTTAATACAGCGACACACATGTTAATGTGATCTCTGATCTCCCACTCAGAGACACAGGTCTCCAAGTGTCCTGCATTACCTGTCCACTCTCACACAGAGTGTCCGGCTACCTAACGGGTGGCTGTGGCTCAGGTAGAGCAGATCAGCTACTGATCAGAAGGTCGGTGGTTCGATTCTTGGCTTCCCCAGTCTGCATGTCAAGTATCGTTGGACAAGATACTAACCCCAAATTGCCCTCTGATGCGTTCATCAGAGTGTGAATGCGTATGAACACAGGTTAGTTTGCACTTGTGTATATAAGTGCTTGTATGAATAAGTGCTTGTATGAATGGGTGAATGAGGCATGTTGTATAGAGCGCTTTGAGTACTCTGGGAGAGTAAAAAAGTGCTATATAAGAATCAGTCCATTTACCATTTACTCTTTGTGTGAGAGAAAATCTGCTCACACAGATATGTACTGTATCTAGGTGCAGGATTCACCCGCACATCAAAACAGGAAAATCAGTGTTTTAGAGTCTCCACTCTAACAGACTCCAACACATCCCATTCACTTCTGCTAGAATTCAGTCACCTTTCCTTAATCTAAGAATGATCAACTAATTTGCATATCAGCTATTAACCCACCAAGTTGACAGGACAACAGAAATGCATGTTCAAAATATTATCACAAAAATAGTATTTCCCTCATACAGTAAATTACTTTTGCTGCATCAGTCAAGCAGAAAGCATCTCCTAATTTACTATATTAACAACTAAATTTATTGTCTGATCACTGGTTGGTCAAACCAGAATCTTTTTTTCCCACAAAAGTTAAAATGTTGTCCTGTAACCTAGAGAGTTAATTGTCAGCATTGGATAAATTCAGCATTTGATAACAAGCTGATTTTCATTGCATGTGTGTGTTATTAAGCAGGTTTAATCTATGTCTGTGGAGCTGTATATCCAGCAGGGCATGTTCTTAAAGCTGCCTTTCCTACACATTTTTCTGCTATTATTTGATCATTTCTTAAGTAATTTGCTATTAGTCCACTGGTCATTGCATCACTTTTCATCACACTAAGTGACTTGGACAAGATGACAAACAGAATCTCATGCTTAAGATGCTGTCTAATCTTCATGAGCTCTCTTGTGTTTGTAAGTGTTAGTAAGGTTAACACATTTTCTGTTTGTGTGTGTGATTTTGTATATGTTTCGTTTTGCAGTGTTTCAGACTCCTTCACAATTTTCCCACTTAAAGCAGTTTCCTTTTTTCCCAGGATTGCTAACCCAAATTTTGATATCCCACACTAAACTACAGCATTCCTCTGTGTTGTCACCTGCTCCTCTCACTCCATTCTCCTCTCCCACTTTGCAGTCCAATGGCAAACAGTTCTCTTCAGCTTTGTCCTGTATCATCCTCACTGTCTCATCTTGTCATTCCACTCCAAAAGTGGCAAATGTCACTCAGACTGTCTCCTCAAAAGTCATCTTCACACACAGTGAAGTTGCAGCTTGCTGGAAACTCATCTTCATCAATCCATGATGATGGGTTTTCTTTCTCTCTGATGCCGTTTGCACACACTGCTGCTGAATCTCTCTCAGGACTCTGTTGTTGTCTGTTGGGCTGCTGTGAACTGTAGATGTGCTGTGCTTCTGGAACTGCACTCCTTGTCTTCAGGCAGAGGTTAGCTTCTAAGGAGCTTATTGTCTCAGGGTGAGGAACACATCGGAGTTAAGCTGTAAACACCACTCAGCCAAAAGCTCGGCCTCAGTGTTTCCTAATGATGTGAAACCTATAATTTTCTTCCAACTGCTGCATGTGGAAAATTGATCTGCTTTCACCTGAAAGTGACAAACTAAGACATTTTCATTAGTCTTTTCACTGCCTAAACAACACGCATCTCTCTCTCTCTGTTTTTTTTTTGAACCCTCCTTTCTTAAAAAAAGAAAGTGGGATTGCAGTTGCTTCAGGCTGAAAAACACCAAACACTTCATTATATCATTCATATTCCATCCACACAACTATTCCTTTCTTTTGTGTCCACTGGGCAGGTGACCTGGTCTGCCCCAGCTGGATACCTTTTCACACACACCGTGACATCAGACACATTCACACTCACTTCTGCTTTGCGCACAATTTCACTTCATTCGTCAATGATCTACACACTACGTGCTGCCCAATAAATATTTTGCAGTGTATTTCATCCCCTTTCAAGGCAGACTTACTCAGTTTATTCTCCTAAACAAAAACATGATGCTGATGTTACAAAAGTCTCACACACATGAATCAGGATGCAGAAAAGCTGTTGCGCATATGAGGTGCGATGAAGAAACTGAACTCACGGATAGCTGCATACTCGAGATATCATAGCTCTGTTTCCCTCCCCTCTGATACGGTCAACCAGCT
Organism: Haplochromis burtoni; assembly: GCF_018398535.1. Lineage (NCBI taxonomy): Eukaryota > Metazoa > Chordata > Actinopteri > Cichliformes > Cichlidae > Haplochromis > Haplochromis burtoni. Next base: position 973,037 of record NW_024582593.1, on the reverse strand, counting down.
CCTGCTCTGAACATGTGTAGCTTGCTCATCAGCTTAAAAGCGACTGCATACAAAATGACAATCAAACTCACTCAGGCAGACCACGTCTGGCCCGCACACGCACACAAAATAGGCCTACCGCTTGCGTCTACACGCACAGCTTGCACCTACACGTACAGCTTGCGCACTCTGTTGAAAGCTCTCAAACGCCCCTTATGGCGGAGAATTCAACCATCGGACACTCTCTAACGCCCCAAATGGCGGAGATTCCGAACTCTCCTACGGCGGAGTCACCAAAACCTAGGTTGTCTTTAAAACTCTCAATGCCCCCAATGGCGGAGAAGCCTGCGTCTCTCTCACGTGGCTAGCGCGCTCCCATACCTGCATTCAACGCACAGCACGTAGCCACTCTCTAACGGTGTGTTCACTCCGAACGCGATGGACGCGAATAGAGCGTCAGGTTCACATGTAAAGTCAATGGAAAGGCGCCATGACCCGCGATTGCGGCTCCCGTGAAAATTGGGAAGCAGATTTGCGTCGCGAAAATGCCTGAAACGCGCGTCAGTCTAGCGCGTTTGGAGCGTTTGACTCGCAAAAAAAACCACGCACGTGAGTTTCTGTGTTGCATTTTGTGCATACGCGCATTACGCATCTACCACTCAAGTTGGAAAAATCTGAACTCCAGCGTCAAATCGCGCCGCGACAACCAATCAGGAGCCTGGTGACGTGGCTGTTACCTAGGTCAAAGGGGCTGATCCAGCCAAAGCCCTTCATACTTCAATGGAGGGAAGGCTAATCAATGCCGTAGCAAGTTTGACACCAGCTGCTTTCTGTACCAAGACAGGAATATAAAGGACCGAGCTTGGAGGAAGATATGTGAAGAGATCTGGCAACCTGGTAAGTTCATTCATTTCTCTTAAGTTTTCTCTAAAGTTTTCGCTGACCTGGGGAAGCCGCACAAAAGCTAGCAAGCCACCGCTATTTTCCCACTGACGTACAAATACCGTTCTGCTTTTATGCATGTTGTCATTTAGGAATATATTTTATTGTTTATTAATAAACAGCACGCAGTGGTCCCGCTGTTCATCCATCACTGCTTCGCTTTTTTGCTGATTTTCTTTTTCTTTTCTTTTTTTTTGCACAGGTACAGCATTGCATTCTGTAGCCTGATTGACAAATCTCCTTCGTGTCGTGTCTCCTGCGCTTGCCAAATTTATCATGTTTGGTTTTGATAACCATCACGTCCAATAGAAAAAACAGCACAAAAATACCCATAACTATGAGCCTCATTCGGAAACAGGTGTCTGTTTCCGAAAAAGAAAGCGAGGGAAAAGGGCGCACGAAAGTGACAGGCAGATGAAGACAAACCGCGGCATAATACTTTTACGTTTTGCAATCTACAAAGGTTTGCACTTTGAGAATCAATTGTGAGAACTGTGACCAATGTTCATGTGTGTGTGGAAAACAGTGTATAAAGTGCGTGGCCGGGGGCTAGTTATTCTGAGAACCCCTGCTGCAATAAATGAGGGACCACTGTCTACTCTATGATTATTATTTAATACTGTATTGATAGAACCAACTGATTCTGCAGCAGAGCATCCCCAGTCCCTGAGCTCCTGCTGCTGCACACACAGGTATGTACAGCAAGCACTGATTCAACTCAATTCAATTCAATTTTATTTATATAGCGCCAAATCACAACAAAAGTCGCCTCAAGGCGCTTCATAGATACAGAGAAAAACCCAACAATCATATGACCCCCTATGAGCAAGCACTTTGGCGACAGTGGGAAGGAAAAACTCCCTTTTAACAGGAAGAAACCTCCGGCAGAACCAGGCTCAGGGAGGGGCGGGGCCATCTGCTGCGACCGGTTGGGGTGAGAGAAGGAAGACAGGATAAAACATGCTGTGGAAGAGAGACAGAGGTTAATAACAGATATGATTCAATGCAGAGAGGTCTATTAACACATAGTGAGTGAGAAAGGTGACTGGAAAGGAAAAACTCAATGCATCATGGGAATCCCCCGGCAGCCTACGTCTATTGCAGCATAACTAAGGGAGGATTCAGGGTCACCTGGTCCAGCCCTAACTATATGCTTTAGCAAAAAGGAAAGTTTTAAGCCTAATCTTAAAAGTAGAGATAGTGTCTGTCTCCCGAATCCAAACTGGAAGCTGGTTCCACAGAAGAGGGGCCTGAAAACTGAAGGCTCTCCCTCCCATTCTACTTTTAAATACTCTAGGAACAACAAGTAGGCCTGCAGAGCGAGAGCGAAGTGCTCTAATAGGGTGATATGGTACTACAAGGTCATTAAGATAAGATGGGGCCTGATTATTTAAGACCTTGTATGTGAGGAGCAGGATTTTGAATTCAATTCTGGATTTAACAGGAAGCCAATGAAGGGAAGCCAAAACAGGAGAAATATGCTCTCTCTTTCTAGTCCCTGTCAGGACTCTTGCTGCAGCATTTTGGATTAGCTGAAGGCTTTTCAGTGAGTTTTTTGGACATCCTGATAATAATGAATTACAGTAGTCCAGCCTGGAAGTAATAAATGCATGAACTAGTTTTTCAGCGTCACTCTGAGACAGGATATTTCTAACTTTAGAGATGTTGCGCAAATGGAAGAAAGCAGTCTTACATATTTGTTTAATATGTGCGTTGAAGGACATGTCCTGGTCAAAAATGACTCCAAGGTTCCTCACAGCGTTACTGGAGGCCAAGGTAATGCCATCCAGAGTAAGAATCTGGTTAGATACCATATTTCTAAGATTTTCAGGGCCGAGTACAATAACCTCAGTTTTATCTGAATTAAGAAGCAGAAAGTTAGCGGCCATCCAGGTCTTTATGTCTTTAAGACATTCCTGCAGTTTAACTAATTGGTGTGTGTTATCTGGCTTCATGGACAGATAGAGCTGGGTGTCATCTGCATAGCAGTGAAAATGTATGCTATGTCTTCTAATGATACTGCCTAAGGGAAGCATGTATAATGTAAACAGAATTGGTCCTAGCACTGAACCCTGTGGAACTCCATAATTAACCTCAGTGTGTGAAGAGGACTCTCCATTTACATGCACAAACTGGAGTCTATTAGATAGATATGATACAAACCACTGCAGCGCAGTACCTGTAATACCTACTGCATGTTCTAATCGCTCTAATAGGATATTATGGTCGACAGTATCGAACGCTGCACTAAGGTCTAGCAGGACAAGCACAGAGATGAGTCCACTGTCAGAGGCCATAAGAAGATCATTTGTAACCTTCACTAAAGCTGTTTCTGTGCTGTGCTGAGCTCTGAAACCTGACTGAAACTCTTCAAATAAACCATTCCTCTGCAGATGATCTGTTAGCTGTTTGACAACTACTCTTTCAAGGATTTTTGATATGAAAGGAAGGTTGGAGATTGGCCTATAATTAGCTAAGACTGCTGGGTCTAGAGATGGCTTTTTGAGTAAAGGTTTAACTACAGCCAGCTTGAAGGCCTGTGGTACATAGCCGATCATTAGAGATAGGTTGATCATATTTAAGATCGAAGAATTAATTAATGGCAGGACTTCTTTGAGCAGTTTTGTAGGAATGGGGTCTAAAAGACACGTTGATGGTTTGGAGGAAGTAATTATTGAAGTTAACTCAGAAAGATCAATTGGAGAAAAAGAGTCTAACTTAACATCAATGGTACTAAGAGTAGCTGTAGATAATATTACATCTGTGGGATGATTACTGGTAATTTTTTCTCTAATGATAAAAATTTTATTTGTGAAGAAGTTCATGAAGTCATTACTAGTTAACGTTAAAGGGATGGTTGGCTCAACAGAGCTCTGACTGTTTGTCAGCCTGGCTACAGAGCTGAAGAGAAACCTGGGGTTGTTCTTATTTTCTTCAATCAGTGATGAATAGTAAGATGTTCTGGCTTTGCGGAGGGCTTTCTTATAAAGCAGCAAACTATTTCTCCAGGCTAAATGATGATCCTCTAGATTTGTGACACGCCATTTCCTCTCCAGATTACGAGTCATCTGCTTTAGGCTACGTGTTTGAGAATTATACCACGGAGTCAGGTACTTCTGATTTGAGGCCTTAGTTTTCACAGGAGCTACAGTATCCAGAGTCGTACGTAGTGAGGAGGTGAAATTATTAACAAGATAATCGACCTCTGTTGGGGTAGCGTTCAGATAGCTGCTCTGCTCTGTGTTGGTACAGGGCATTGAAGATGATAACAGTGGGTGGATTATATTCTTAAACTTAGTTACAGCGCTTTCAGAAAGACATCTACTTTGATAAAGTCTACTCTCCACCGCTGTGTAATCAATTATTGTAAATGTAAATGTTATCAGGAAATGATCAGACAGGAGAGGGTTTTCAGGAAACACTGTTAAATGTTCAGTTTCTATGCCATATGTTAAAACAAGATCTAGAGTGTGATTAAAGTGGTGGGTGGGTTCTTTTACATTTTGAGAGAAGCCAATTGAGTCTAATAACAGATTAAATGCCATGTTGAGGCTGTCATTTTTAGCATCTACATGGATGTTAAAATCACCCACAATAATTATTTTATCTGAGCTCAGAACTAAATCAGATAAAAAGTCTGAGAAATCAGACAGAAACTCTGTGTAAGGCCCAGGTGGACGATAGATGATAACAAGTAAGACTGGTTTCTGAGTTTCACAGCTGGGGTGGACGAGGCTAAGCATCAGGCTTTCAAATGAATTAAAAGTCTGTCTTGGTCTTTCATTAATTAATAGGCTGGTGTGAAAAATTGCTGCCACACCGCCCCCTCGGCCTGTGCTTCGAGGTTTCTGGTAGTTAGAATGACTCGGGGGTGTTGATTCATTTAAACTAACATAATCATCCTGCTGCAACCAGGTTTCTGTAAGGCAGAGTAAATCAATTTGTTGATCAATTATTAAGTCATGTACTAACAGAGACTTGGAGGAGAGAGACCTAATATTTAATAATCCACATTTCACTGTTTTACTCTTTGGTTCAGATGTGGATACTGTATTGTTCTTTCTTTGTAATTGTTTATGTTTAAGTTGTTTGTTGCTGGTTTTTAGTTTGTTTTTTGTCTGTTTGGAAGCTGACACAGTCTCTATGGAGATGGGTTTTTGGGGGGGTAGCAGGAGGAGAGAAGCTGCAGAGAGGCGTGTAAGACTGCAACTCTGCTTCCTGGTCCCAACTCTGGATAGTCATATTTTGGGGGGTTTAATAAATTTGTCCATATTTCTAGAAATGAGAGCTGCTCCATCCAAAGTGGGATGGATGCCGTCTCTCCTAACAAGACCAGGTTTCCTCCAGAAGGTTTGCCAATTATCTATGAAGCCCACATCGTTTCTGGGACACCACTCAGACAGCCAGCAATTTAAGGAGAACATGCGGCTAAACATGTCACTCCTGGTCTGATTGGGGAGGGGACCAGAGAAAACTACAGAGTCTGTGACCGTGACCCAGTCGCCCTCTTTCCCCAGCTGCTTGGGATCTGCCGGGGAACAGCTAGCGGGGCCTACGCTATCTTTGGCTGCACCAGCTACAGGGGCCTGGCTAGCTACGGGTGAATGAAGGGTGCGAAGCCGAGTCTCCAATTCAGTAATCCTGGCCTCCAGAGCTGCAAATATGCTACATTTGTTACAGATATCATTACTGCTAAAGGAGGCCGAGGAGTAACTAAACATCTGACACAATGAGCAAGAAAGTGCAGGAGGGAGAGGTGAAGTAGCCATGGTGCTAATGAGTCGGCTACGAGCTAAGCTAAGCTAGCGAGACAGTACAGAGACAGTGAGTGAATACTTTGGCTATAAATTAGGTAGTGAGTACACAGAAAGTGTGCTTCGGATGAAGCACGTGAAGATTATACTATGAAAGAAGAATGTATTTAAAAGTTGTTAATTAAATTGCTAAGCAAATAAGCTACTCAGAAACACCACTGTGTTTGAGCAGGAACAGGAAGTGATACTCTACCACAGAGCGAGCGAAAACCAAGCTTTTTAGTCGGTGGGATTGCCTTGTGATCACCTTTACTAAATATCTACAACCATCCATCCATCCATCCATCCACCTCTTCATCCGCTTTTCCGGGGCCGGGTCGCGGGGGCAGCAGCCTAAGCAAAGAGGCCCAGACCTCCCTCTCCCCAGCCACCTCCTCCAGCTTATCCGGGGGAAACCAAGGCGTTCCCAGGCCAGCCGAGAGATATAATCTCTCCAGCGTGTCCTGGGTCTGCCCCGGGGCCTCCTCCCGGTGGGACATGCCTGGAACACCTCACCCAGGAGGCGCCCAGGGGGCATCCTTGTCAGATGCCCGAACCACCTCAGCTGGCTCCTTTCGATGTGGAGCAGCAGCTGCTCTACTCTGAGCCCCTCCCGGATGGCCGAACTTCTCACCCTATCTCTAAGGGAGAGGCCAGCCACCCTTCGGAGGAAGCTCATTTCTGCCGCTTGTATCCGCGATCTCGTTCTTTCGGTCACTACCCACAGCTCGTGGCCATAGGTGAGGGTAGGGACGTAGATCGACCGGTAAATTGAGAGCTTCGCTTTTACACTCAGCTCCCTCTTCACCACGACGGACCGGTGCAGCGTCGCATTACTGCAGCTGCAGCCCCAATCCGTCTGTCGATCTCCGGCTCCCTTCTCCCATCACTCGCGAACAAGACCCCGAGATACTTGAACTCCTCCACTTGGGGCAGGAACTCATCCCCGACCCGGAGTGGGCACTCCACCCTTTTCCGGCTGAGAACCATGGCCTCAGATTTGGAGGTGCTGATCCTCATTCCCGCTGCTTCACACTCGGCTGCGAACCGTTCCAGTGCGAGCTGGAGGCCCTCACCCGATGAAGCCAACAGAACCACATCATCGCAAAAATCAGAGATGAGATTCTGAGGCCACCAAAGCGAAAGCCCTCCGCCACTTGGCTGCGCCTAGAAATCCTGTCCATAAAAATTATGAACAGAACCGGAGACAAAGGGCAGCCCTGGCGGAGCCCATCACCCACCGGGAACGAGTCCGACTTATTGCCGGCAATGCGAACCAAGCTCTTGCAACGGTTGTATAGGGATCGAATGGCCCGTAGCAATGGGCCAGACACCCCATATCCCGCAACACCTCCCACAGGACACCCCGAGGGACACGGTCGAATGCCTTCTCCAAGTCCACAAAACACATGTAGACTGGTTGGGCAAACTCCCATGCACCCTCAAGTATCCTGAGAGGATAAAGAGCTGGTCCAGTGTTCCGCGACCAGGACGAAAACCGCATTGTTCCTCCTGTATCCGAGGTTCGACTAACGGACGAACTCTCCTTTCCAGCACCCTGGCATAGACTTTCCCAGGGAGGCTGAGGAGTGTGATCCCCCTGTAGTTGGAACACACCCTCCGGTCCCCCTTCTTAAAGATGGGGACCACCACCCCGGTCTGCCAGTCCACAGGTACTGCCCCTGATCTCCACGCAACATTGCAGAGGCGTGTCAACCAGGACAGCCCTACAACTCCAGAGCCTTCAGGAACTCGGGGCGGACCTCATCAACACCAGGGGCTCTGCCACCAAGGAGTTGTTTAACTGCCTCAGTGACCTCGCCCCCGGAAATTGGCGGGTCATTCCCCTCATCCCCAGACTCTGCTTCCTCCTCGGAAGACGTGTCAGTGGGATTAAGGAGGTCCTCGAAGTATTCCTTCCACCGCCTGACAATTTTCTCAGTCGACGTCAGCAGCATATCTACAACCAGTCTGATTATATCCTGTTTTTGTTTTTTGTGTTTTTCAATGTTGAAATTAAAATCTAGTAGCAGCTTCTCATTTCTTTGTGTTTTGTGCTGTTTTACAGGCCCACAGGGAGGACGGCTCCGAGGCAGATGAGGGACGGGTCCCAGGACGGTCCATCGGCGCTGGAGCTGGCCATCCTGGTATCCCTGAAGAGTCCACACCAGTCTCCAATGGAGCATTTCCTCCTCAGCCTTGTTCCTGCTCTGGAGAGCAGCTGGTCCTTTTTATTCCTGTCTCTCTGTAAATACTTATATTTTATATATTTATGTTTAATGTTTTTCTGTTTGAGAATTTTAATATTATTTCAAATAAATTTTTATAATGACTAATGTCTCAGTTCTACTACACAGCAAATGTTGGCACACGACTTGACACATGTAGAATTTATTTCATATTATACTAATGACAAAATATACTAATACAGTGGGATGCAAAAGTTTGGGCAACCTTGTTAATAGACATTATTTTCCTGTATAAATCGTTGGTTGTTACAATAAAAAATGTCAGTTAAATATCATACAGGAGACACACACAGTGATATTTGAGAAGTGAAAAGAAGTTTACTGGATTTACAAAAAGTGTGCAATAATTGTTTAAACAAAATCAAGCAGGTGCATAAATTTGGGCACCACAAAAAAGAAATGAAATAAATATTTAGTGTATATCAATGTGTGTGTCTCCTATATGATATATGGGGTGCCTTTGTCTGGACGTGCTTCCCATCCAGAGCTGCACAGCACAGAGGAAAGTTCCAGCGCTCCTGGAATCCCTCTGTGATGGACCGCCAGTCTCCAGGTGAAGACAGCCATGAAGTCGTCCACTAGACAGTCCCAGATGGCCGTCGCTACCTGGGGGATGATCTGACACACCGACTCTGAAACTGAACGCTTGGTGAAGGAGTCCCCGGTGACAAGGAACCTGGACAAAATTGTTCAAAATCAGTATTATGTGTACTGCAGTTACAAAATACATTATTCAAATTCCAAAATACTTTTGTGATGTCAGATTTAAATCACAAAACTTAAATCTTACATAAAACATTTTGTAATTATAAGGATAATTACAAAATGTATATTAGATAATATCTAAAACAGTTGTGTTTTGTTTTAACTTTAACATATCATAATTTGATTGGTAGCAACTTTCACAACTACAGTGAGCCAATCACTCATAATTCCTAAACATGTCAATCAGGTAGGAATGAAGTAAGACATTAATAGAAATAAAGAGTTGTATGTTGACATGTAGCCCTTTCCTTGCTTAAATCATTAATATTTTTGAAAAATTAATCTGTGATAAGACATAGCTTATCAAGATAGAACCATGTAACTAAAGATGAACCAAACTGTTCAGTTTTATCTAACTCTGTTTTAATAAAGGCTGGTGACCCCTGCTATAGAGTCTGACAGCTGCAGGGATTATATACAAATATTCAACTATCCCAGAATTAAACCAGGTCTAAATAAAAAGGAGTGAGTATCACTACAAAGGTTAACTCAGTGGTCCTAATGCTACAGTTTGATATCAGCAAACACCGAGCGCATACATTGATGTGACACCACAGCCATGCTATCATTGCAAACACTGATAACAGCATAAATCGAATTAAATCGGGACTTGATGAGAGCTTCTGAGTATCACTAGAAATATTATAAACAGTCGTCTCTGTACCACAGTTTGCTATCAGTAAACACCGACAGCATTCACTGTTAGCATAGCACATCCATGTTAGCAGTGTATAAATGGATGGTTTAGCATATATTAGCACAGGTATCAATAAAGGACTACCGTATTAAACACTTTTACTAACCTCAGGCAGATGGACAGGCGCTCTGCAGGTGGGATTGAGCGCCTGTAATTGGTGTCTAGGCGGGCGATTCTGGGACCGACGCGGGAAAGCAGGTCCTCAAACTGGCCGAGTGAACGACGGTGATAGCGCTGGAATCGGCCGTCATCCAGGCGCAGCTCCTGGAGCAAATGGTGAAACTCACCAAACTGCTCACGCCTCTGGAGGACCTGATGGACCCAGGTACGGCGAGGACGTCTTTTACGCCGCTGCTCTGCTCTCCACAGTACATAGAGAAGGGAGACTCTCTCTTCAAGCGCTAGCTCGACAGCTGCCATCTTGCAAAGATACCGGTCTGGCACAACTTCCTCCCACATTCCTCCCACATTTCCGGTTTTCTTGGACACGCGTTGAGACGCGAATGTGCATGCGTCAAATTAGGGGCGTTTTGTTCGTGTCCATCGCGTTCGGTGTGAACACACCATAAGGCCTTCTGTACTCACTGTTCGTGTTGTTTTCGTTCACGGGAAGAGTCTCTGGATCCTATCAATCGCCATCCAGCCTGAGGGGAGTTCAGACGCAAACTGTCCACCTGGCGACAAAGTTAAGCACCAGGTCTTTCATCAGGCGTCACAGACGTCTTGCTGCTAGCAGACTTCAGCGGCGTCATCTCCCTCTCCCTCGGTGGACGCAATGTGTTGGGTTCCGGCTCGGACCAAATAAATGTTGAGTCTGTGCTTCCACAGGCTCTGCTAGTTTAGAAACTAACAGAACATCTTCAACCCGCTAGGGAAGTTTTTGGTCAAGAACCAGCTCTTGGAGCTCACGCTCCTAACCTGTCTCCAGCCCAAAATCCTTCAGAGAGCAGCTGTCCCCGTAGCTATTTATTAACATGACAGTTACAATACACAATACAACACAAGCACCTCCCACCGTAAAACCCCCCAATGGTTCTAAGCCAAGGCACTATGTGTGTGTGTGTAAGCACGTATGCATGTGTAAGAACGTGTGTGTGTGTGTGTGTGTGTCATGTGAGAATGTGTGTGTGTGTGTGTGTGTGTGTGTGCCTCTCTGTATGCATGTGTCTCTGTATTAGTGATGTGTCGGTCGCGAACTAAATGGCTCTTAGAGCAGGATCTTTGATGTGAACGACGCGAGCCGGCTCCTTATCGCGAGCCGTGGGTTTTTTTTTCTTTTCTCTCACCCTCTCTCTCGCACTGTTTTCTTCACTCTGCATGCGAGTCTTGTGCTTGCGCTGGGAAGACGGGAGGGGCGGTAGTTACAGTCAGTAGCACAGGAACAGAGCGGGAGGGAGAGACAGAGAAAGAGAGCCAGGGACAACAACGTCACATTAGAAAGGTATAGTAATCATCCACAACTATTTTCAGTTGCGGATGATAAAGGATTCAGAAAGTTTATTCATGCAGGCCCATATGACAGAGAATGTGCATCTTCTTTTTGTTTTCATATTTTAATTTATATTTAATTGTGTTGTGGTTTGCAGTGTTTTGTGTTGTTTCACTTTAAATTTGTTTAAAAGGAAAAAGCTGAAAATTTAAATAGTTAAAAGTTGAAATGTGAATAGTTGGTTTTTGTATTATATGATTTATTTATTACATTTTATGTGGAGTGAATAAATAAAAGTATATTTACGGTGGCCCCTAGAGACAAAGCACGTACAAACTTCAAAACACGTACGAACTCTGAAGCACGTACAAACTCTGAAGCACGTACAAAACACAACATCTCCT
>NW_024582593.1:929431-952727 GCF_018398535.1 Haplochromis burtoni | reverse complement strand
TACATTTGCTTTTTACACATATATGTAAGCATTGAGCCAAATGTAATAATGCCAACATACTGAAGGAACAACATTTGTCTCTTATATATGATACATCTATATATACACTGTCAAAGATACTTGAGTGTCTTTGAGTGAAGATTTAAGGTGATGGGACATATAAATAGCTGCAACTTGAATCTTTACTGAAGCTCAGTATTTGACACAGAGTTCACTCACATGTGCTGTACCAGTGTACCTGCACATGTGATGTGACAATAGAAGTGATTTGATTTGAGAGTTCAAACTCACTGCTGTAATAACTAATAATGATTAATATAATAACTATAATATTGGCCATCTCATATTTACACTCACTTTAGTCTCATGAACAACATTAGCTAATTGTTATTTACTAGCTAATCTTAAATGACTGTTCAGTACAGATATGAAGCCCAACAGTCATGTTTTACAGTCCTGTGGTCTCAGCCTCAGATACTTATTAAATCACACAAAGCTCATGTAGAAACAAACAAACGAACAAAATATGTTCTCCTTCATTTCTGTCAACCACACGTTTCCAGCTATCATGGTTGCTAGGCAACCTGGGCAGCGCTACGGAGGCTAGACCGTTCCATTTCACAAGCCTCGCACTTCCGGCCTTAGCGGTCTTTGAGTACACGGCCCTTGAGGACCGTTGAGGCTGCGTACTTTAAGGCTGCAGACCCTGAATTGGTATACAGCCCATGTGTACACCTAAGAGGCTGACATGCAGACCAACAATGCTGAATCTAGAACCTTCTCCCCGTGAACATGGAGCCAGATGTGTTTGACGCATCTCAAACACAACCTCACCTGAGTCAGAAACCACATCAGATGATCGAGTTCTACCATCTGTCCACTAGATGGAGATGACTGACAAAGATATCAGCACAGGTCTGAAAGCATGTGTGGATCTCACACAAATGCACACAGACAGTTTATTAGGCACATCTGTTCAACTGTATGTTAAAGCAAAAATTTAATTAGTCTGACATGGCAGCACCTCCTGGTTCAGGACCGCCTGCTGGAGTTCAGACTGAGGGATATTCAGGCTCAGAGCCTTTCTCTTCGTTTAACACGATCAGCACACAGACAGGATTTACCTCAGTGTGACAGGAAGGCTTTTATGCTTTCTGTTTGGTGAAGCGCGTGCCGTGTCCGAGGGCCTTTAGACGTTTTTAGTAAGGCTGTGTGCTGGTGAGCCTCACAGCTTCTTCTGTTGTTTCAGTGTTCCTGCTTTTATGGCGTGTGTGTGTTGGGGGATGTCTGAGTGCTCTAAATATTAATGATAAATATAGTTCTCTGCAGCTAAGTGAGAACACTGCTGACCAAAGGGTTAAAAATAAAGGTGCATTATACTTTTCGGGTGTTCCTTTAACCGTGTCTCATTAACACCGTTTGTAAAAATTTAGAGGACTTCACACTTTAAACATCATATTGTTCCAGTCCCACCCTGATAGGACTGTGAAAATACTGTGTGAGTGTGTGTCTCTGTGTGTGTAGGCGTTCTGTCTGTGTGTGTGGGGGGGGGGGGGGGGGGATATGTACCTGTGTGTAAGTGTGCGTGTTTGTGGTTTGCGGAAATAGCAGCAGGGTGGGAGCGCCCTTCTCTGTCCCCGCCCCTCTCCGTGCGCTTCCTGCTCAGGTGAAGCAGCTGAGGGTGTTGGAATGTGTCGGTGCTGTCGGTGATTCGTGCTGCGGGACAAACATGGAGGTCGGACCTCTCCTCTTCCTCCTATGACTATGAGCAGCGACGCGTGCGGGAACAGCAGAGGATCTTGGCTGTGACGCTGCGGGCACTCTGAGGCGTCCAGGTGTGGCTGCTCCACCTGCGGCTGCGCGATCACTGCTGCAGTTTTGACGGGATTTTTGCGCCCCCGGTCAGTTTGCGTCTGCCGGAGCTCACCATGCCGGAGCTGATCAGCGTCACGGAGTTCATCGACGAGACCAATGAAGACTACAAAGCTCCAACCACCTCCAACTTCACTACCCGGATGGGCCACTGCAGGAACGCGGTGGGAGCTCTTGAGGAGGTGAGGAAACAAGGACACACACACGGTTGGAAGTCGGTGATTATAAGAGTTTAATAAGGTGGTAAAAAAGGCTTCCACTGAGCCTCTCTGTAAATACCCGGAAAGTCCGTTTTGTTCCTTTTTTCATGAACGTGGTTTGTTTTCCCGTGTGTGGGATTGAAGAGGGTTTTAGTCACAGCCTGTTTTCACTGTTTGTGGATCTACAGTGTGGATAAACGGTGATTTCTACTGCTTTTCAAACTTTCCAAGCAACAGAGCGTCAAACGAATCTGTTTTATTCGAAAGAGGAACTGAGAGAAACACTTCCTTCTGTAGACATTTTGTAAGATTTAACAGCTTCTTTTTATTTTCTTTTTGCAACACGATGATGAAGCATATTTCTAAAACTGAAGAGATGAGGAAGCAGAAGTTAAAGGTCAAAGGTTTCAGGTGGGAGAATAAGATGGGGCTGAAGGCTTTCCCCACAGGGATGCCCTGGGAAAAAACAGGGCCGCCCTGGGAAAAAACAGGGCCGTGGGCACAGACATGTGAAAGGCCCCAAACTGCCCTCAAGCTCAGGAGGAAGTCGTCACTGGCTGTTTTTAGTCGTATTTAGAGAAAATATCTTAAAGTAAATTAACGTGATGATTGTACTGTAAACTCAATGATAATATTCATGAAAGGTTAAGGTAGTATTAGCAAAGCCACTCTTCCACTATCACCAACTCTGCTCAACTCGATTCACCTAGACTGGATCGTTTCGGTTGTTTTCCATTACAGTGGAGCACCACCTCAGTGTGGGTGAGATTGTCATCAGTGAAGGACAGTGAGGAGATTGTGGACCTGGTGCTAAACTGAGGGTAAATGTCTGCAGCACATTGTTGGACCATGTTGTTGGGTTTTGTGCAGTGTTTTACCCATATTGGAAAATCAAAAACAGACCTTCAATAGAAGCATATTTATGAGCAGCACATGAATGAAAAGTCTGACAGCCCCCAATTTTAAACAGAATTAAAAACACAAGTAATGATGATGCTGGCGCAGTTTAACGTGGAAGGGAGTCTGTCAAAAAGTCAAAAAGAGAGACCACATCTCTCCGGTCCTCTGCTCTCTCCACTGGCTCCCAGTTGCTTTTAGGATTGATTTTAAAATTTTACTGCTGGTTTTTAAGGTTCTTAACGGTACTGCACCTCCTTACCTGGCAGAGCTTCTTAGCATTTACCGCCCCAGGAGATCTTTGAGGTCAGCAGACCTGATGCTTTTAGATGTTCCCAGGTACAGACTAAAGACTAGGGGAGAGAGGGCTTTTGCTGTGGCTGCACCCAGACTGTGGAACAGTTTACCTCCTCACATCAGATTCTCCACAAGCCTAGGAACTTTTAAAACTGCTCTTAAAACTCACCTCTTCTCATTGGCTTTTAGCAAGGTTTAACTTATTGTTTTAATTTATTGTTTTATCAGTGAGGTGTTTTATGTACTTGTGTTTTATTGTATTTTATATTTGTATTTTATTGTACAGCACTTTGGTCAGCCTCGGTTGTTTTTAAATGTGCTTTATAAATAAACTTGACTTGACTTTGTATACACGCTGCAAAGAGGCAGAGCCATTACTGAGTTGGTGAGCTCAGGTTGAGTGGTAGAAAACGTGTTTCCAGCATCCACAGCAGCTGTTCCTATGATCAACATTTTTTTTCCTGTGACCACCATTAAAACCTTTACTGGGAAACAGCGAGCGGGAGTCCTTTGTCAAAGCAGCTAACACATTTCAACATGAAGAAAAGCAAATTCTGCAGCTGCTCCGCCCACTCCTGTTTGTGTTACATGGAGAAAAATCTGCATAAGCCTCCAGAAGTTGTATTAAAATTTGCAGATGAACTGTTAACTTAGTCTGATACATGTTTAAATTATACAGCTAGCTGAAGGCTGACGTTCTATTTTACATGGAAGCGGTGTTACATGGTGTGTGTTATCTGGCTTCATGGATAGATAGAGTTGGGTGTCATTTGCATAGCAGTGAAAATGTATGCTATGTCTTCTGATGATACTGCCTAAGGGAAGCATGTATAATGTAAACAGAATTGGTCCTAGCACTGAACCCTGTGGAACTCCATAATTAACCTCAGTGTGTGAAGAGGACTCTCCATTTACATGTACAAATTGGAGTCTATTAGATAGATATGATACAAACCACTGCAGTGCAGTACCTGTAATACCTACAGCATGTTCTAATCGCTCTAATAGGATATTATGGTCGACAGTATCGAATGCTGCACTAAGGTCTAGCAGGACAAGCACAGAGATGAGTCCACTGTCAGAGGCCATAAGAAGATCATTTGTAACCTTCACTAAAGCTGTTTCTGTGCTGTGATGAGCTCTGAAACCTGACTGAAACTCTTCAAATAAACCATTCCTCTGCAGATGATCTGTTAGCTGTTTGACAACTACTCTTTCAAGGATGTTTGATATGAAAGGAAGGTTAGCGATTCGCCTATAATTAGCTAAGACCGCTAGGTCTAGAGATGGCCTTTTTAGTAAAGGTTTAACTACTGCCAGCTTGAAGGCCTGTGGTACATAGCTGATTAATGGAGGTGATTGACAAACATTGATTATGTTTGCTTACTAAAGGAGTTAGAAACTCCTCTACATCAAACATCTTGGCCGAGCATAAGAAAACACACGCTTAGGTCGTATTAGGTGTGCTCATTTAATTGTTTCACAAATCTGGCCATGTCTTTGAAAGCTGACCTCAGGGCAGGAAAAGCTTAGGCGTTAGTGATCACACTTCGTGCATACTGGCCTGAGACTGTTAATGGGATAGAAAGCTGTTCAGTAAGGACGTTGTTGTTTTAATACATATATGCTCTTTTGTGGTCATGTTTTAGTTTTTTTTCTCTCTTTGAGTCTTTGATATCACGTTATAGTTGCCAGCAAGTCTTTCAGGACAGGAGTCCATTGGTTATTCATGGCTTCCTGTCAATAATGAAGGCATTAAATATTTTTTTCACAGGTTTCCTTGTTGATGGATAAATAGAACAGTGTGTCAGAGAGGTTATTTATTAATTCTTAGCATAAAGAGTCAAATGCTCTGAAAAGAAGAGACATCCTGGATGTTTTTTAGGGAGGTGATCACGTGATTCAGGGATGGATTAAACAATCTCTTATTTCTCTTTGTGTGTTTTTGTGGGGACTTTTGTTTGGGTTCCTCTTTTCTTTTCTTTTTTTAATGGTTTCTAGTTTTTCACATTCCTTCTGAGACTTTATTGGTTCTAAGGACAGTAAATATTTTTCCCCATCGTTGTAGAGGCCATCTGTTGTTGTTGAGGAGCTGTTGGATTACAGCTCAGAGCACAGAGTTGAACGCTGGTTCCTCTCAGCATAAAGTGAAGAAATCTATGTCCTTGCAGCGAATGCTTTAAAAGCACAACTGAAAACCTGACGTGAGGTCTGTAGAAATCGCAGGTCTGCTGATCATGTCCTCCTCCTCCTGTTGCATGCTGGGATGTTCCCACTCAGTAGACCCGAGGCGATGGTAGAGCCTCACTTCTCTGATCGAGTCTCGACATGATTCGCCTCACCTTGGTCCTCCTGCTGTCTCCGATCTTTGCTTTCCTCTCAGTTAAATCCCTCCATTCTCTCCTCTTTCCTTTGTCATCTTTCTTTGTCTCGTCCTCTTTCTCTCTCTCCTTTGGTCACTTTTAAAGCTCCTCTTTTCACGTTTGAAGCTCATCTCTGTTTCTGTTGTGTCTCAACTTGTCTGAAGTGATGTGAAAGGAATTAAAGTCTCCAATAAATCATCAGCTCCTCCCTCATCTTCAGACGGTAGAATAATTACAGTAAACACATGAAATCAGCATCAGTGTGCTGAATGGTAAAAACAGCAGATGAGTCCTTTACACAGTCCCTGCTGGTCTGATCAGTGTTGTGCCCATTCAGGTTTCTTTATCTGCTTCATCTTCCACTCGTCACACTGATCTGCTCACCTGCGTTCACTAATGTAAAATGAGTGTTGTTGCACGTGTTAAAAGCAGCTGAGCAGAGCTGGTGTGCAGAGGCTGTGAAACTGAGGAAACCCTAAAAACAGGAAGCGTCTCGGCTGCTTCTACTGTCAGAAAACTGCTGTGAAATGTTCTGTTTTGATGATTGCCACTCTCCAAATCCACACTTTGGCTCGTGCCTCATCCTGTAGACCTGAGACCTCTCTTTGAATAAATATCACCACTACTGTGAGCTTTAGCAGCTCTACATTGTTGCCACTCGGTTACAGGAAAATTCATGATGATGATTACTTTTAGTCAATAACTGTAATCTCAATGATTTTACAGTCATTACATTAACAGTTTTACAGACTGTTTCTTTGAACTTCAGTGTAAAAACCGTGAGGGTGGTGGGGACATGCGACGTCCTGCAGACAGTTTTAGACACACGTTGGTGGACATTTCTGACCTCACAAGACAAAGCAGCGCCCCTGCTCGCCTGCAGCCTCCAAGTCAGGATGTCTGCAGGTGGAGGTGGGGCGAAAAGAAGTCAGGGCACCAATAACCTCACCTGCCTTCAGACACCTGCATGCATGCTGAGAGTGATGAAGGCCAACTACCAGTCAATTGATTAGTCAATTGGGCATCTTCATCCATTAACATCCTCCTAGATGTTTGCCTGCAACCTCATAGTAGGTTCCAAAGTCCAAAGACCTGCATGTTGGGATCACCGGTGATTCTAAACTGACCATGAGTGTGATGTAGATAGGGGGGGGGGGGGAAATGATGTACTTGATTTATAACACAGGGGAAAAACCAGAGCTTTGTGCTGAAAATTAATTCAGTAGGTAACAGGGGTAATTACCATAATTACCATTCATTAAATATGAATCCTCTGACGTCAGCCTGAAACAGTCTGAAGGGGCTGCTGGTAAACTTTGATCAGACAGTTTGACTGACGTATCAGCAGAGGAAGTGATCCCCCTTTATCTTTGCTGACCAGGTCAATGATCTATGTGGTGTACAATCATGCACTAAGTTACTATATTTAACCTTTATGACCTCTTTACACCCTTGCAACACCCTTATTAGGGACATAATGAAAGCTCGTGGGTGGGCTGCTGTGACATGAGCCTGTTGGCGTTTGTACCAAGATTTCAACGCTGTCCTCAGAGACCTGCCCTGTGTGTTGTTTGTGTGTTTGCAGGCGTTTCATTGAGATTATTGCATCATTCATCCTGTAGGAGCGGTATTTTCTACGTTTAACCCGTCCTGTAGCTCTTTTTCAGTGAGTGCTTTGGTGAATTTGCAGGTAAACTCTCACAAACACAAGAAGACCATGAATATTTATCTAGAAGGCCCTGCCAGGACCTCAGTGCTGTGAGACCATCAATCATCCACCGTACTGAGTTGAGCTGTTTCTGAGTTCTTTGTATTTGTGCTCGATCTGTTGTTTGGTCTTTGGCTGAGCTGAATGAAGTCGCTGCTCTACACCTGAGCTCACCTGTCGCCTCGCTGTGTTTCTGTGCAGAGATTTGAAACCGGCTCCGGTGTTTGATGAGTGGCTCGTCTTGAACCAGTTTTTGGTCAAAGAATAACCAAGTGCATGTTTCTCGCTCTGAGTCATGGACCTGTGACTCAGACCTGTAGACGCTTAGGTGAACCCCACAGATGAGGTCGGCAGGAAAACACCTGAAGGTCATGTGACTGAACCTCTGTGGTCTCATCAGTCATGCAAACTATGGTAAAGGCTTAGATCGCATGGCCTCTTCAGTCTCCCTCCCACAGCCTCGGGTTAGACACAAGCAGACTTCATGTTCCTGACTAACATGAAGCTAATGCTGTAGCTCGTGTTACCATTCAAAGGTTTAATTTAGGCTGCGTTTTAGCCTCAGGCTAACGAGGAGAGTTTCAGGAACTAGAAGACATTAGCTTTCAGATCAGCTCTCCTGCAGGCACGCCGGCTTTACAGAATATGAGCTCCCTTTGGGTACGTCAAACAGGTGAAAGAATTCCTTCTGAAGCCCTAACCAGATTCCTGTGAATACAGTGGGCGTGGCTATGTCAGGTTCTGTGTGTTCGCCAGAGCTGATTGTGCCAATCAATACAATACTGATGATTCCATGTGATGTCCTGCAGATCACAGAAGCAGCGCTCTTATTTTAGGGACTAATGCACCAAACTGTACCGCACAGATGAGGAGGGACACAGGAAACAGGAACAGCACAGAGAATCTGATCATTTTCAGAACATAAGATTCAGTTCATTACAGATTTATTAATATACAACAATGCACATCTCAAGGTGCTTTGTAAGATAAAGACCCTAAAATAATAAATATAATACTACAATAATACCCCCTGTGAGGAAGCACTTGGTGACAGGGGGGAGGAAGAACTTTCTTTTAACAGAACCAGGCTTTTGTTAGGGGGAGGCAAAAGTTGATGCAACAGTAAAACCCAAAAAGAACTGACTAAACTTTATGAAATGCTGCCAGCATTCTAAAGCCTTGAGAAGGTCAAACTGAAGTAGCTGTGGCCGCTGGGCGCTGTCCCTCAGCAGGCATCTTCGGATTATGTTGAACTGCAAGAATAAAAAGATCTGCTTCAAAGGTCTGAATGAAACAGTCTCTGTGAGTGAGAGGTGTCTGCTAAAAAAAAAAGCACCTTTAATAGCAGCACTGTTTTCATCAGTCTCTTATTAGATGTGTGATGTCTTGATAATAACTCTGCTTCGGGTAAAACATGCAGACTCTGCAGTCCGTCCACGCACGTCAGTTCAGGGTATGAAGGGTGACAGTCTGAGATGAACACCAGCAGTGGTGAACGGTTCATACTGACTATAAACACACTTTTTCTTTAACTTTGACGTGTAAGCATTAGAGGCATGGCTCCTAATCTGTGTGCTGTTTCTTCTCCTCAGGCTCTCGACTTGGACCGGTCCGTTCTCTACAAGATCAAGAAGTCGGTGAAGGCCATCAACTCGTCTGGTCTGGGTAAGAGATGCAGTTTCATGTCAGTCTGACCCAAAATAACAACGCTTGTCACCACAGTCTCACTTTGACTGTCACTTCCTGTTTGTGGTAGCACACTGCGTTCAGATACAAACTACCAAAATAAAAGCAGTTTTTTTTATTCAGGTCAGTGCGGGTGGGGTGGGTTCGTCAGCAGCCGCGTGCTGCTGGTGGGTCTCTGCTCGGGCCGGTGGAGTCTCACCTCCAAACATTCCTGTCATGCTTCCCCGTGTCCCGGCATGCTGAGGGATACGCCCACATCCACACTACAGTGCAAACAAAGGAAAGGCCGAGTCCTTCACACACTTAGCAAACACACAAGATCCGAACGTTATTCAGCACTTCTGCAAAAACTGACAGGAAACGCATCATTCAGCAGTTTCACAGACAGAAGGCACTGCATGACCTCTCACTGTATGTGGACAGCAGAGAGGTTCTGAAATATTTAGCGTCTCTCTGTGACCTGCAGGTTTATGTTGGAGGTAAATCTCCATGTATATACCAAAGATTCAGAGCGGCTCGGTGCCTCAGCTCGAGGGGAACAGCCCATTTTCTCTGCTAAAGAAATGCAGCGGGTACACACAGACATGTCCAACTGAAGCCCAATAAACACTTTTAAATCATCAGAATTATTTAAAGCTGAAAAATTATATGAAAAACTGTAAAAAATTAAGATTTTGTTTCTCTCCTTTTATTTTTCTACTTTTAATTTTTCGTATCAAAAGAGACTAAATTAAATTAACTAGAAATGTTTTTGGAAAAATCTTTTGTTACAATATAAAATTCATTTAAATTAATTTAAATATAATTTCAATAAATGTAAATTTATTTTAATACATTCACATTTATTATTTGTTTAAAATATTTAAAATAAATATTTATGTTTTAATTGTTTAGATTTTTTTTATTTTAATTTGAGGTGTGTATTTTATTTCTGTTCATTTATATATCTCCAGTTTTTCTCAATATTTAGTATCATATTTTTATTTATTCTCTTTCTCTTCTCTTATATTTATTGTTTTTTATTACTTTTTATTTTATTACTTTTTTATTCACACGTGTTCGTTGTCCTTGTTTTTTCCACATGGTGGAGTGGATGGTTTTTGTTTTCACACAGAGTTTAATCATTTTTGTTTTTGGAGTTAAATGAAAGATGATCCGAGCTGCAGTCCGCATTTATTTAAAGTGTTTTCTGTGTCGTAGCTCACGTGGAAAATGAGGAGCAGTACGTTCAGTCCATGCACAAGTTCGGGGAAAACTACCTGACCCGGGGTGACAGGGATGACGGCGATGTCGGCTCTGCCTTCATCAAGTTTGTCGTTTTCACCAGAGAGCTGACAGCGCTCTTCAAGAACCTGGTGAGGAACCAAAGTCAACCTCAGAGAGTGAAACATTTTATTGTGAAAAGTGTTAAATGTAGAAAGTGTGGTGTGTTTTGCGCATTTGTGCTGTGACACAACTTCCTGTTTGCAGCTGCAGAACATGAACAACATCATCACATTCCCTCTGGACAGTCTGCTGAAAGGAGACCTGAAAGGAGTGAAAGGGGTTGGTGTCACTTTCTTCTTCCTGCTGAAACAAACCCGCAGACACTCGCTCAGTTACACTTCACTTCCTGTTACTGTGGCTAAAAATGAATCATGTTTGGTTAGATGACATGTTGACTGTGTATTTACAATAATTACATCAGAACTGTAATCATTTTAAACACACAGCTTCAGATTTAACAAATAAAATCACGCTGGGGTCCCATATTAATGTCTAAATATCTTTGTACCACAGCAGCAAACCAGCCACTGTAAAATCCTCCGTTTCCTGTCATATGAAAAAACAAAAGCAGGAAATCGAAATAAAAGATCATTTTTTGTTTTTTCTGATTTATTCAATATTATTTTTCCTGCTTTATGCTCAGTTTGAATAATTTAAAAAAAAAACCTGCTTCTTGAATTATAAAATGTAGGCATGTTAGGTAAGGTGGCCCTGAGGTGCCAAATACAACATTTAATTTCTGCAAAACACTGAACAGTTTTTCTTGTAGTTGTGCGATGAGCATAACTTCCTGTTTGTAATGGTGGTGTCGTCCTGCAGGCTGTGGCTCGTGGCATAAAGACCAAATGGCTGAATTTAAAACACCTCTGTTGTGACACGGTCACCATTGTGTTTGTTTTTCTAATCTAACGCACATGCTATCATCTAGAAATATTTCCAGAGTGACTCAGAGGTTAGAGTCCTGTGTGTGTGTGTGTGTGTGTGTGTGTGCGCGCGCGCGCGCGCGCATTTATGAACTGTGACTGTGTGACGTCTGTTTTTCCTGCAGGATCTGAAGAAGCCGTTCGATAAGGCCTGGAAGGATTACGAGACCAAACTGTAAGAAGGGCTCATTATCAGCTGCTCTCACTGAAATGTTAAATCACGGAAACGAGAACACGTTAACCAGCCGACTCATTCAGCATTTAAATGAGGATGTTTGAATAAAGTTATCTTTATTGTTTCTGTCTCCACAGACTGATACATGCTCTTTTTTTTTCCTTTTTCTCAAAAAAAGAAGAAAAGATAAAATATGATGATTGAAATCATGGCGTTTCTTGGCTTCTGTATTTTAGCATCTTTCTATTTTTTCTTCTCCTCAGTTTGTTGTTTTGATCACATTTTTTTGTGTTGAGATTTTAACACGACCTTTGACCTCTGCAGAGCGAAGATTGAGAAAGAGAAGAAAGAGAACGCCAAGATGCATGGCATGATTCGGACGGAGTTCAGCGGAGGAGAAATCGCAGAGGAGATGGAGAAGGAGAGACGAATGTTCCAGCTGCAGATGTGCGAGGTGAGGTCAGAGGTCACACAGGTGACCTGAATGCTAAAACAATCATCTCTATCCTCTGAGGTCAGACCGAGAGCAGCGTTTGTTTTACTGCCTCGACCAGTCAGCGCAGATTTTATATGACGTGGAAGATTTGGCGGACAGAGGTCTGTGACGGATTCTTTTCAGAAGTTTTCCAGTTTGATGGTTTTCAGGGTTTGTAGCTTTTTTGGCTTCATCAGGCGCTGATCTTCAGCTCAGTCTGTGTTTCTCGTGGTTTTTTGTTGGTCATGAGTAGAGAAGGAGTGGAGGGTGAATTCTGTGGATATGCTGGTAAAGAGGTGACAGAAAAAAAGCCGTGAAAACGAGCTTCCTCTGAAGGCTGTCCAGGCTCGCTGTTAGAGACCCGATGAGGATCAGCTCAGAGTAAAGCCAGCCGGGATGGTACTGACCAGGATGCCTAAACAAGATGAGGTTTAAAGGCCAGAAGAAGACCCCGGGCAGACCCAGGAAATGCAGAGATGATCTCTCAGCGGTTTGGGAATGCCTCAGTGTCCTCCTAAAAGAGCTGGAGGAGGACAAGGAAGGACTGGTCATGCAGTAACGGTTATTTTCTTCAGTTTTTCTTGATTCTTTGGCTTTTCTCTGCAGTACCTGCTCAAAGTGAACGAGATCAAAGTGAAGAAAGGAGTAGACTTCCTCCAGAACCTCATCAAGTTTTACCATGCTCAGTGCAAGTATGTCCAAATGTGACCAACAGGTCCATGTATGAGTAAGGTGTTAAAGGAAAGATAATAAAGTGTGAATATTAAAACATTAATTTTGTTATTGATTCACTTTTTTCTTGGAGGTTCTCAGACGTTTTTTTCTTCAGTTTTTTCCAGGATGGACTGAAAGCTGTGGAGACTCTGAAACCGGCCGTAGAGAAACTGTCCACAGACCTGACAGCGGTGAGGACGCTTGTATTCCCTGCAGGAGCATTAAAGCTCACAGCTCACTTACCGATCGCTCTGTGCGAACACAACAATGGGCTTAAAGTTAGAGTTTCTCTTCCTCTGCAGATCAAACAGACTCAGGACGGCGAGAGAAAGCAGCTGGCTCAGCTCCGAGACACCCTGAAGGCGGCACTGCAGTCCGATCAGAAAGAGGTAAAAAACATCAAACATGGTGTAACATCCATTTGACTGATGGCACAGACCGAAAACATGAACACAGTTAAAGTACAGGATAAACACCTTGTGCTGTTTAATGAGGGTAGAGTCGCTAAAATGCGCACAGCAGTTAGAACAAACATGGTCTGAACAGATGTCATGAGTCTGATGGTGAGCATAACCAGGTGAGCTCTGACAGGCTCACCTGTTACTGGAAAGGAAGTTGATTAACAAAGCTGTCCATCAAACAGAGGCTGCTCTGAGCTCTGAACTCTGTGTAGGGTCATGGTTCTCACGTCTTTCTGTCATAAGAGCTGCTTCACATAAAGTGTCTGATTTATTGACAGGATGCCCAGGCCAAACAGAACGCAGGTTACAGCCTCCATCAGTTGCAGGGTGACAAAGCCCACGGCAACGAGCGCTCTGGTTTCCTCTACAAGAAAAGTGAAGGGTGAGCGAACTCAGTGTCCCAGAATACCATATGAATGTGACTGACATACACATGCAGTTCCTGTGACGTCCAGCAGAGGCAGCATTTAGTCAGTCTACACAGACTCAATGTTAAATGTAACATATTTACAGATTTAACATGTTTTCCTCCTTCTGCACACGTGTGTTAGTGGTAGCTGCCTCAGTCACGACTCCACTCTATGACCTTTCACACTAAAAGCTTTGTCTCTCTCCTCGTCAGACTGAGGAAGGTGTGGCAGAAGAGAAAGTGCTCGGTGAAGAACGGCTTCCTGACCATCTGTCACGGGACGGTAAGGTCCTCTCCTCCCATTGGTCCATGACAAGCCCCCGCCCTCCAGCCTGCACTACATGTCCAATCAGAAATCTCCTCATGAGTTTATCGTCTACATCAGGGATAGACAACTCCAGGCCTCGAGTGCCAGTGTCCTGCAGGTTTTAGATGTGTCCTTGATCCAACACAGCTGATTCAAATTGCTAAATGACCTCCTCAACATCCTGTGAAGTTCTCCAGAGGGCTGGTAATGAACTAGTCATTTGATTCAGGTGTGTTGACCCAGGGTGATATCTAAAACCTGCAGGAACCGGCACTCGAGGCCTGGAGTTGCCTACTCCTGGTCTACATTAAGTGGGGTTAAATAGTACATTATCTATTTATTTATTTTTTTAGTTTCTTTTCTGCCTTCTGTTTTTTATTTTGAAGTTTGAGCAGTCAAATGGCCAATCAGGACTGAGCTAGCAGAAGACAAAGAGCAGAAGGAAAATGATTAAAAGAAAAGGGTGGGAAAAGGATTTGATTTGAAATCCGAGGGCTGCTGGAGAGAAAGTTTCTAATTCTTCTTAACTGTTTCTCTCTAACTTTCAGCCTTTTGTTTCTCCTTGAGCTTGCTGAAAAGCAAATTCAAAGAAAAACAAACCTCATATCTACAGATTCACAGTAACACATATCTTCAGTTCTATTTAAGGTAAATTTTAAGATTAGACTCATGTTTCTGAGAACCGGGTTTCCAAGGTAATCTACACCTTCCTGATAGCTGTCGGTACATCCCTCCTTCAGAGTAATGTTCCGTCATGGAAACGTTCTGTCAGAGTGATGTTCCTTCATGAAAGCATTCCTTCAGAGACACGTTTCTTCAGCATAACATGTCCAGGATTACGCTAACCCTTCACAGCTGGTAGAAACCTTCCACATTTACCACTCAGACTCAAATGAAGACAGGTACTGCAGACAGAGTCCTCGCAGTGCTCCATCTGAGGTCAGCTCACCGAGGTCATCCGTCTTAGGGTCCAATGTGCACTTATTCCCACTCCCATTCCCACTCCTTTCTGAGAATAGGTGAAGCGATATTGGAGGGTATTTCTAGTTTAGTATTTCGTTTTTCTTTTCTTTTCCTAAATTGCATTTTGTTTACATGATCAAAATGAATTGAACACAAAGATACAAATGTTGCGCATGATGATCAGCTCCAGCTCTGAAACCTGACTCTTGCCTTGCTTTGGGGAGTAGAACCGTCAGCTGCAGAAGATCCTCTGATATCAAAAATGTGAAGGAAAAACCTCATAAAACTTTAGTCTACCAGACTTAAAACGGGTCCATGGGCCCATAGTGGGTATGTATGGGTGAACTGTGGGTCCCGCATGATACGCCCATTTAGGGAGGCAGGAGACAGTGGTGGAGGCAAGAGGAGGAAAGGAAAACCCTGTGGTTCATCAATAGTTTTAGGACATTTCCTTATGAATGAGACGTTTTGTGGCATGAAAAGCCAGAGGATCAAAAGTCATCAGGCTTCAGAAAACAATAGAAAATGAGATTGCAGAAAGTCACTGAGGTTAATCATCTCAGAACTTTAAATGATATGTGCAGATGTTTTGCAAGATGAGGGAAGGTTTTGAGTTGTGCAGCTTAAAGTCCTTACAGGTTCTCGCTGTGGGCTGAACCTAACTGGGATACAACTATTGTCCATGTTATGGTATATAGCAGTACAGACTCTGTGACAGTTTCAGGATCTTTTCTCTGTAACGCTGAATGTTTGATATCTGAGTGAGGTTCAGTCAGAGCTGAGGTCTCACCTCCTCTCGTTGTCTTGCAGCCAAACAAACCTCCAGCCAAGGTCAACCTGCTCACCTGCCAGGTGAAGAGGAACCCCGATGAGGAGAAGAAAAGCTTCGACCTGTTCTCCCGTATGCTGCAGACTTCCTGCTCACATGTTTCTCTGTATATATGTGTGTAAAGTCTAAACTCTGTCTCGTGCCCCCCACCCCCCACAGATGACCGGACCTACCACTTCCAGGCCGAGGACGAGGCCGAGTGTCAGATGTAAGTACGAGCCGGCATGGCCTGAGCTGCCGGGCTTCGCGCTACTGCGAGCGCTTATGGTTTGGTGTTTTTTAGCTGGGTGTCGGTGCTGCAGAACAGCAAGGAGGAGGCGCTGAACAAGGCGTTCAAAGGAGACCAGGACGAGGGTGAGAACAACATCATCCAGGAGCTGACCAAGTCCATTGTGGGAGAGGTGAAGAAGAGGACTGGAAACAACAGCTGCTGCGACTGTGGAGCTGCAGGTCAGAATTATTCAGAAGTCTCTCTCAAACAAACACCACTCATGAAAGGAAACAAAATTCAAAGATTAAACACGGAAGTCCAGTCACTCATGGTCAGGTCAAAAAAGTAGTGACGCTTGAATGAGTCTTTCACCTTTCCATCTGGTTTGAGGGTCTGGACTTGGATGCGTTTCTTTCAGAGGATGCTGATTAGACTCACGGTGGTGGCCTTGACAGTCTTATTTTAATTTTAAGGCTTCCTGCACATGCTCAGAGCAAAAACCAGTGACAGCTTAGTTCTGCCGGTGTTCTAACCCCACTGACCTCTGCAGGACTGCTTGTGGAAAGCTCTGGGCCTTCAGGCAGTTTTTTTCCTTTGCGGTTGTTTTGTGTGGGTTTTTATGTTTTTGGCATTGAAGTTGTTTTATGCAACTTTTTTAGTTGGTCTGTTGCTTTAAACCTAGCTGATATTCTTGTAGATGATGGTTTTACTGAACTGCACTGTGAACACTTGATGTGGAACTTCATAGCACTTCTATTTCCTGTCATGGTTTACAGAAGTGAGAACACGTTAGTGTCATGAGAGAGAGCGCATCAACAGTCTCTCTAATAACACCACAAAACACGTTTTCATCTGTTCATCTTAGCACGTCCAAAGATTAGATTAATAACATACAGTTTTTTTTTATCAATTATATATTCAACATTCACTATATTGCCAAAAGTATTCACTCAGCTTCCTCACGTGGACCTGTAGTCCAAACACATTTCTGCTCAGAGCTGCAGAAACTTCCCAGAATTCTTTTCCAGGTTTGTCTGTCAGCAGATTGTTAATTCATCTCGTTCACTTTGTTGTTTCTTTAGTCTTGAAATTACATTTTGAGGATGTGAAGGCACCGCTTGTTGTTTCTGTGCCCCCACCCACCCTCTACAGATCCCTCCTGGCTGTCCACGAACCTCGGGGTGCTGATCTGTATTGAGTGCTCAGGGATCCACAGAGAAATGGGGGTCCACTACTCCAGGATCCAGAGTCTGGACCTGGACGTCCTGGGAACCTCTGAGCTGCTGGTGAGTCCACTTCACTGTCCCGACAGAAGGTCAGAGCATTCTGTTTGTCAGTTTGCGGTGACTCATTTCATCATGACTTTAATCTGTTAAATAAAATTAAAATATTTGCAGGAAAAAGCCAAAAAAGCAAAGCAAAAAACCCTCAGATTTTTACCATCCTGCAAGACTGTCTCCTGATTCGTTTAAAACTGTTTCTTTGAAATCTCTTAACCTCATTATATTCATCTGTGTGAAGACATGAATGGAAGGGACATTCTGAATGTTTGCAAACCTTTTCTGGAATAATCAGGGAACCAGAACCCTTGCCGAGCATGTCAGTCGTCTTCAGCTGTGAAGAATCAGGAAGTGTGATCACGTGTCTAATCTTAGGAGCTACAGCCAGAACCGAACCAGAGTTGATGTTGGGCTTTTGTTGCCTTTTAGTTGGCGAATAATGTGGGAAACGCCAGCTTCAATGAGATCATGGAGGCAGATCTGTCAGCGCAGGAAGTGACCAAACCAACTCCAACCAGCGACATGTAGGTGACGGCACCAGGAGGTGAGTCTGAGCTGTAGTAGGATGTTGTAGTGACTCGTCCGTCTGGTTTGCAGGCAGATGAGGAAGGACTACATCACAGCGAAGTACACCGAGAAACGCTTCGCCCGGCGGAAGTGCACCGACGCCGCGTCCAGGCTGCGGGCTCTCTACGAGGCCATCAGAAACCGAGACATTCTGTCGCTCATCCAAGTCTACGCTGAGGGGGTGGACCTGATGGATGCCATCCCACAGCCCAACGAACATGTATGACCTCCTCATCTCTAACACGAGTTTGACGGACTGACTCATGCGTCTCTCTGTTGTGTCTTTGTGCTCATTTTGTGTCTGTTTTTACTAAGCTTTTACTCTTAAGCTCTGCTTTGTGTGTCCATTCAGTAACACGTAGACACAGCTCTGTGCAGGTGTCCGTTGTTGCTCTGCAGACTGACTCTGTGTGTGTGCGTGTGTGTGTGTGTGTGCGTGTGCGTGTGTGTGTGTGTGTGCGTGTGTGTGTGTGTGTGTGTGTGTCAGGAACCCGGGGAGACGGTGCTCCACCTGGCGGTCCGAATGGGCGACAGAAACTCGCTCCACATTGTCGACTTCCTCGGACAAAACAGGTGTGACTGTTCAATTAAATACATGTTCTCCAGGTGTGTGTATGTGTGTAGTGACCGGGTCTGTGTTTCAGCGGTAACCTGGACAAGCAGACGACCAGAGGAAACACGGCGCTGCATTACTGCTGCCTAACCAACAACAGCGAGTGCCTGAAACTGCTGCTGAGGGGGAAAGCTTCAGTGTCCATCAGTAAGAACACACACACTTGCACATATATCAGAGCGTGCTGAACGCTGACGATGAGTGACAAGTGCTCATATCATTCATATGAGCATTACACACTCAAATGTTGCTTTTTATGATCTTTTACCGTACGACTGGTCTGAAATCTGTCCAAACTTGAGGTTTTAAGATGTATTTATGCAGTGTGTGATTGTTCTAAACTTTATGACATCGTTGTAAAGTCGTTGGATGTCATTTTAGAAAAAAAAAAGAAAAAGTGTGTGGTACAGCTCTTTTCATGCCCTTTAATATGATATATCACTCGATAAGGTTTCTTGAAATGTTTTATAAGAGGAACTTTGACATGGGCGCTAATGATGAAGGTCAAGTTCAAATAACCAGCCAACCTGGCTCTAGTTTATTGTTGTGAGGTTTGAAGGAATAAAAGCAAGTTTCACAGCTGGTGTGACCCTCATCTGGGGCCGTTATTGTTTCTACCATCACATAAAATTTAAATGATGTCTTGAGAACAAACAGAGCTGAGTACTTTGTCTTTTCAGGGGGAGAAAAACCTGCAGTAACACAAGAAAAGTGCAGATCTAATCATCTTTCCCTTTTGGAAACAATGTGCTGACATAATTCACCAAAAGTCTGAATGACTGAATTTGTGTCCACAGCTAACGATGCAGGAGAAACACCGCTGGACATTGCCAAACGTATGCGACACAAAGAGTGCGAAGAACTGGTGAGAATCCAAACACTTCCAGACTTTTCAAAGTAAAGCAGTTCCTGTGCTGTTGAGTGTCTGTACCAATAAAGTTTGATTAATGTGTTCCAGCTGACTCAGGCTCAGACCGGAAAGTTTAACGTCCATGTTCACGTCGAGTATGAGTGGCGTCTGCAAAATGAAGACCTGGATGAGAGCGATGACGAGATGGAGGACAAGGTAGGCTGCTTTTCTGACGTCCTGCATTAAACTTTCTGTTGGCTTTAAGTGACCGTGTACTTCCTGTGTTTTCTGTGGGTCCTGCAGCCCATCCCACTGCGGCGGGAGGAGCGCCCGGTCAGCTGCTTTGTGCCTGGAAGTGGACCCGTGCAGCCCAACCTGGCGGCGCTGGCGTGGGATGTTGCCTCCTTGGCATTAGACAAGCAGCGGCCTGCGATCCCTAGCACCATTATTAGCAACGAGACTTATGGCACCATGCTGAATGTGAACCTGCCGCCCCCCGGCCCAACGCCCCCGCTTCCTCCCCGAGGACCCAGCAGAGGTCAGAGGGCACCTGGGCTGAGATCAGCTCTGCTGTTCAGACCCTGTGAAGCTGTGAGGAAATAAAACTGATCTGATTCTGTCTTGTCACCATCAGGTACCAATAAAGGCCCCTCCGTGGAATCAGTAGGCAGACAGCGGTCGTCCTCCGACCCCCCCAACCCTCAAACGCCGGAGAGGAACTCCAAGTACGGTGGGTGGACTTCCTGTCAGATCCACAGCGGAGGGTCTCGTTTGTGATGTTTTTCTTTGCGTCCGTCAGCTTTATTTGGCTTTGTTGCTTTATTTTCATGAAAAGAGCAGACGGTTCTGTCCTCTTTCTGAGGTATGGACCGGCTGTACGAGGCTTTCAATTCAATTCAAGTTCAGTTCAATTCAATGAATTTAAATTCAGTTCAATTCAATTTTAATTATACATGGCCAAATCAAAACAACAGTCGCCTCAAGGCGCTTAATATTGTAGGGTAGAAACCTAGATACATACGGAGAATACCCAACAATCATATGACCGCCTATGAGCAAGCACTTCGAGACAGTGAAAAGGAAAAAAATCTCTTTTAACAGGAAGTAAGCTCTGGCAGAACCAGGCTCAGGGACAGGCGGCCATCTGCTGCGACCGGTTAGGGTGAGAGAAGGAAGACAAGATAAAAGACATGCTGTGAAAGAGAGCCAGAGATTGATAATAATTATGATTCATATGATTCATTCATGATTTATTCATGATGCAGAGAGGTCTATTAACACATAGTGAAGGAAGAAGAAGAAACACTCAGTGCATCATGGGAATCCCCCAGCAGCCTACAGATCAGCTCTGCTGTTCAGACCCTGTGAAGCTGTGAGGAAATAAAACTGATTGCAGCATAACTAATGCTGGGCATACACTGTGCGACTTTTGGCCCATTTTGAGGCGATTTTTTTTTTTCAGTCGTGTGACCATGCGTCGTGTAGTATTGTGACAAAGTGGCTAGGACTGAATTCATTTACCATTTGTCACATGCATAAATTGTTATTTTGTGTTCTGTTATCTTATAGAACACAAAATAAGCACATGTAACCTTGGCTCTACATACTATCCCGGGTCTGTTTGTATTAGCATTGGTTATATTCATTTCATCTGTGCAAATGTTCTTAAAGCTAAGAACAATCTTTCATTTGTTTATATAGTTTGGTTATACTTACCATTGTGTGTTCCTTTGAGCAGGTCCTATGTGTAAAACAGGTATGTGGGAAGGGCTGCCCCAGTACTTCCTGATTTTATAGGTTATGATCTCATTGATCATGTCAATTGGGTGTAACCAAATGTTTCTTTTGTGTAAAATTGTTTATTTCATTTAAAATAACCTCATGAGTCAGATTAAGTGAAGAGATTGACTTTTCAAACTGTTTAATTGGGTGAATGAGTTTGTTAAGTGGAAAAATTATTTTTTTCCTGTTTCTGATGGTGGTTGTGTGTCTGTGTGAGTGAAAGACAGAGAGGGAGAGCGAGAGACAGATTTTGTTTTATAACCTTCATGTTAGGGATGCACAGTGTAAGCACTGAGGTCGCATCAGAGCATCAGGCCGCATAGTGTGAGACCCTGCACGGTGACCTACAAACTTCTAACCCCTGCAAGTCAATTGTACAGTTTGAGCAGAAGCTGATTAACGTGACTAAAAAAATCGCACAGTGTATGCCCAGCTTAAGGGAGGATTCAGGGCCACCTGATCCAGCCCTAACTATATGCTTTAGCAAAAAGGAATGTTTGAAGCCTAATCTTAAAAGTAGAGATAGTGTCTGTCTCCTGAATCCAAACTGGAAGCTGGTTCCACAGAAGAGGGGCCTGAAAATGGAAGAATCTGCATCCCATCTACTTTCAAATACTCTAGGAACAAGAAGTAAGCCTGCACTGCAAGAGCAAAGTGCTCTAATGGGGTGATATGGTGCTACAAGGTCATTAAGATAAGATGGGATCTGATTATTTAAGACTTTGTATATGAGCTGGATTTTGAATTCTGTTCTGGATTTAACAGGGAGTCAGTGAAGTGAAGCCAATATAGGAGAAATCTGCTCTCTCTTTCTGTTCCCTGTCAGTACTCTTGCTGCAGCATTTTGGATTGCTTTCAGGCTCTGACTGTGGAGGTGTGCCTGGAGCCACTGCTCAGGGCTTTCTTGACTCTTGTTCTGCCCTCTTCTCCCAGTGCTCTCACTGGTTCCTCCTCCTCCTCCTCCTCCTCCTCCTGGGCCCAGCAGGAGAACCGGCATGTTGGAGACCAAAGCCGCCACAGCCAAGACTGCCCCCCTCCCTCCTCTGCCTCCCCTGCCGACAGGACTACCTACAGCACCTCCAGTCCCGCCACCGCCCTGCATCCCACCTCCATCACCACCCCAGCATAAAGTTCCTCTCCTCCCACCCAGCCACCAACACAGAGGACCACCAGGATCCAAAGCCCCTGTCTCTCCTCCCGCGTACGTACTGGTCTGATTGAGCTGGGTCTGCTGGGAGGAAGCACACCAGTTTAATGTTGTTCTTATGATTACAGAGCAGCGAGGGTTCCTCCTCCTCCTCAGAGACCTGCAGGCACGATTCCGTTGGAAAAACAAGGTACACGCACACACTCACACATGAACACACACTAAGATATCCACAATCAGTAACATGAAAATATTTGAATTTCACTCAAGCTGCAGCACCGCCTTCTTGGATGTTAGTACAGTAACTCAAAGCAGCATATTATTGGTCGTAAGATGTCATTAGAAATGCTCTAAAAGGCTCCAGCAGCACAAACATGGTGCAGACATCCAGTTCAGGTGAAGCTAGCAGACAGCTAGCAGCTACAGGCACCTGTGTCAAACTTTAAGCCTGAATATGATGTAAGCAGGTGGGTTATAAAAACATAACTGCTGTTAAAAGGCTGAAACTTTTGTGCTTTGACAAGGGACTGTTAATAGAGCTCTGTGGAACACCACGACCTGCAAGAACACACTCACATGATCTCTGATGTCACTCATTCAAGGAAAGCTGTGATTATGGTGTACAATACATCAGTGAAATACCCCCGTCATGGTTTAATGAGGTCAGGTGCTCATTAAACCTCAACACTGGATTTTTCTCTGTGTGAAACTTAAGGGTATCTTTGCAGTTTCGTGCCATGTCAGATATTCTGGTGCTTTACTGCAGTGGTTCCCACCCCTTGGGTCTGTGAGTGGTTTGGTACCAGGCCATGAGAGTTGAGGCTCGAGTGTGAAATTCGTGGTTTTCAGGGGTTTTATTGTTTTTTAGCGTTAACTCTGTTTCCCTGGGTCTTTTCCCATGTGATAAGATAAGATAGCATAACCTTTATTAGTCCCACACATGGGAAATTTGTTTTGTTACAGCAGAAAGTGGATAGTGCAAAGTTGCATAGAAAAACACTGGAATAGGATAAAAATAAGATACTGTACACAATAGAATAAAATAAAATACAAATGCAATATACATCTGACAGCAGTGTGGAGGAAAGACCTGCGAAATCGCTCTGTCCTACACTGTGGAGCTGCTCAGTGCTGTCAGAGTCTCCTGCATGGGGTGAGAGATGTTGACCACCAGGGATGACAGCTTAGCCACCATTCTCAAATCAAATCAAATCAAATCACTTTTATTGTCACATCACATGTGCAGGCACACTGGCACAGCACATGCGAGTGAAATTCTTGTGTGCGAGCCCCACAAGCAA
>NW_024582593.1:883777-920975 GCF_018398535.1 Haplochromis burtoni | reverse complement strand
AGAAAGACCGTCTTTTATGTCCAGTAAGGTTTGTCGGTCGTACACAAGGAGACAAGTGCTGCTCGTGAAAAAATAAAGGAAAAGTAAAATTAAACACAGAAGAAAGCCGTTGCTTGGGGGAGCTCGCGACGAGGCTGCCATACTCGGCGCCATCTTGAACTACGTCACTCCTGTCACTCACCACCTCCACTGGGTCCAGCGGGCATCCTAGAACAGAGCTGGCCCTCCGGATCACCCTGTTCAGTCTCTTCCTGAACCAGCAGAGATGCTGCCACCCCAGCAGACCACACCGTAAAAGATGGCTGAGGCCACCACAGAGTCATAGAAGGTCTTCAGGAGTGGGCCCTTCACTCCAAAAGACCTGAGTCTCCGCCGCAGGTACAGCCTGCTCTGCCCTTTTCTGTAGAGGGTGTCTGAATTATGAGTCCAGTCCAGTTTATTGTTCAGATGAACACCAAGGTACCTGTAGCTGTCCACAGTCTCAATGTCCATGCATCGAATGTTTAGTGGTTGCAGTGGAGGATGTTTGTGCCTGCTGAAGTCTACCACCAGCTCCTTGGTTTTACTAGTGTTCATCTGGAGGTAGTTCTGCTGGACCCAGTCCACAAAGTCTTGGGTCAGTTCTCTGTACTCCCTGTCGTCCCCATCACTGTGGCCAACTATTGCCAAGTCGTCAGAGAACTTCTGAAGGTGGAGTTGTGGGAGAAGTTGTTTTGTTGAAGCTGGTTCTCCATCTTCTGCCTGTAGCTGAACTTCCCTTTCCTTATCAGTCCTCCATCTCTCTCTGCAAGGCCCTCCTCTTCTGCTCGAGGACGGTTAATCCAAGGTTTGTTGTTGGAGAAACAGCGCACAGTCCTGCTGGGTGCAACGTTATCCACACAGAAGTTGATATAGTCCGTAATGCATGTCACAAGGCTGTCAATGTCCTCTCTGTGGTCGTCACAGATCACCTCCCACACAGTAGACTCAAAACAGTCCTTAAGAGCCTCCTCGCTCTCCTCTGACCATCTCTGCACTGTTCGGGCAGCTGGTAGCTTCCTGCACAATAAGGGCTCATACACGGGTTGTGATGAGATCTGCCCAGGGGAGGGAGAGGTGATGAACTGTATGCCTCTTCTGCATTGGTGTACAGTAAGTCCAGTGTTTTATTGTCTCTGGTTGGGCGTGTCACATACTGGGTGAAGGTGGACAGTGTGGAGTTCAGTGAGACATGATTAAAGTCCCCTGATATTAGGAGAAGTGATTGCGTTTGCAGTCTGCTGACTACACAGTGGAGAGAGTCACTGGCTGCATCCGCGTTGGCCGAGGGGGGGGACATGCGCTGTTATCGTGATAACGTGTGAGATTTCCCGGGGGAGCTAGTACGGACGCATGCTAACGGCTAGAGGAATTTCAATACACAGCAGTATATTCACAGTTTAAACCAGATACTTACCTACACTTTATGGAAAACACAAGAACATTTTTACTGTTAAACATCAATTTAGAGTAAACCTGCTTTGTTTTGGATAAATAAATATTGAAAGATCTTTTGAATTAGTTAAATGTCAGAATAAAGAGAGACAGAGCTGTCTATTTTTTATCACTTTCATCAAATTTAGGAGTACATATACACTAAGTTTATTGTTAATTAATAAGAAAACTGCAGACAATTCCATTCTGAGCTGAAGAAGCTTCTGATAGGTTCGTAGAGTCCATGTGGATAAATTGGTGGCACAGCTGTGGATGCATATAAGGCAAAACACAGAGCCTGTTTCTTTGAAATGGGAAAATCAAGAGATGTCAACCAAAACACCAGGAACAGAACTGTGGAGCTCCATAAGTGTGGCTCAGTTTTGAATACAATTTGGTGCCATTTTTAATTAAGAAATACAGACAGTTTCTCTCTTTGCTCTTAAAGTTAACAAATATGTTTTTTATATTTATCAATCTAAAAAAAATAAACATTTAGTCTGATTTGTTACAATTAAAAAAGTGTTTTTATCTGAAGAGTTTGTAAATATCTGGTTTCAACTGTATGTTTGATGATGTTGATGTTTGGCTTGATTGTCAGCACAAAGAGGGAGAGAGAGGAACAGAGAGGGAGAGAGACAGCAGGTGAGACACACATGTTAGTCAAATGGTTGTTTACCAAAAGTATCACCGTATCATAGGTCCTCATGTATCTCGTACCTAGTGTTTCTTTTCTTTTCTTTTTTTTTTTTTGTTACTTTTCAAATTCTACATTTATTAAGTTATGCAGGCTTGTTTGCACAACAAGGCTAAATAATTATATAAACTTTTCTCAATCTAAATAGTGGACTTTGGTAGAATTAAAAAATAAGTGTAGTGCAGGTCTATGATGATTTTTAGTGCTACTATCATCTAGTTCTGATTCTGGTTCTGTCTTGGTTAAATCCTAAGTAGTCCTGATTTTGAACTGTTGTGTCCTGTTTTAATTCCGGATCAGTTCTGGGTCTGGTTGAATTGGGGTTTAGTCCTCGTGTCTTGATGCAGCCCTGATTTTGTTCTGCCTTGCTGCTTAATTAAAAAACTAGTTTAAGGTGTCCTGCATATGTGATATATTTTTTCCCTATATGAAGTCATTCCTTTTTTTTAACAAAACTCAAAGCAGAGCCTATTAATCTTTCAGTCATTTCTACCCCTCCCCAATCCCACATGCATACTACCCTTTAGGCCTAAGCCCCGGGTGTATCAAATGTCTGCCTCCGCCTCTGGTTCAAACAAAGGTGAAGTTACAGAAGAGAAACTTTTTTCTGAAGTCTGTGGGGGCTTTATCTCTCTTTGGCAGGTCGTCCGATCGTATCCCCTCATAATCCGTCTCCTCCACCCCGCAAACCCAGAACTACATTTTCTGTAAGTCCTCAAACACACCACCTCATTTATTTCTGCACACAGACACAGTCATCATCACAAGTCCAGCATGTAACACAGGTTTACTGCTAAGTGTGTGTGTGTGTGTGTGTGTGTGTGTGTGTGTGTGTGTGTGTGTGTGTGTGTGTGTGTAGAAGCAGAGGCCTCAGAGGGTAAGGGCCATCTACAACTGTGCAGCGGACAGTCCAGACGAGCTGACGTTCAGCGAGGGAGAGCTGATCGTGGTGGACGGCGAGGAGGACAGCGAGTGGTGGGTGAGTGAGAAACGCCTCCAGCACAGGAAACGCATCATCAGCACAACTTCATTCACTTCACAACATTTATTACAGCATGTGTGTGCGTTTAGATGAAAACCCACCTGAAGAACAATCCTGACCCGTTGTCCAGGTTGTGATTTAACCACCGTCTGCGTTTCAGATCGGTCACATCGAAAGCGATCCGACCAGGCGGGGAGTGTTTCCTCGCACCTTTGTTCACTTCCTGTCGGAGTGATTCGTGCCTCCAACTGTGGTCAGACTGAGGGCACATCTGGATCCTCCTGTGGACCTGAGAGGAGAGTCCGACATCCAAAGAGATCTGATTGGGGTCTCGATCTTCACTCATGCTCTTCCTCAAAATCTGTCGGCCTGAGTTTGAAATGTTCTAAAAGCTATGCAGCGGACACAAAAAGAGCAGACCAGACCAAAAGTATGTGAACAGTGTTCTTCAGTGATACGTTTACACACAGCAGAGCTACGTTAGTACAGCGCCTCCACAGACAGAGAGCAGGAACTACAGCTGAACACAGTTACAGTAAAATCCTTCACTGCCTTAAAAAAACGCGACGAAACAACAGCTTTGTTTTTTTCTGCTTCCTGTTACAAAACCAGCTTCATTTATAGAAATAATCTGTTTACTATGAAAGGACTTCATCTTCACTCTGTCAGGATGACCGCACCGGCACAGCGTCCACATACTTTTGGCGGATGTGATGTACATTTCTGTGGTTCTGCTGCTGGGATCTAGCTGTGTTACATCAGGAACATTCAGCTTGTTTGTAAAAGCTTCAGGATGAAATGATTTTTATTATTTTAAGATCAAACATGTAATCTGAGCAGAAAATCTGAGTGTCCTTTAAATTTTAATGTATTTTCGATTTATTAAAATCATCATAAGTGTACCTGTGAGAGTCTGTCCTGTTTTTCTTTCCCAGCACTCACTTTTTCACTCTCATTTATTTCCCACAAGTTTTGTCAGTGGCACAGATTTGGTTAGACGCTTCACTGCTTCAGTTTTTATTTATATTATTATTTTACATGTTTCTGTGATTCAGTGAAGAGTAGTCTGAAGCATTTCATAAGTTGGAAGACAAATAATTGGCAAAAAAATCAAATGTAAAGAAATGGTCAAACTCTGTGTGCCATGATGAAACTCAAGGCTGCGATCACTTAAAATATTTCAGTTTACTCTCATATGAGTGTTACCTAAAACAATGACATATGTTCAGTTTTATGTGAGCGAAGCCTTTTCATTTTCTACATACTTGGAAAATCATCAGTTTGGACTTTCAGACCAGCTGGAATTACAGATAATCAGGCAGACATACCTGTGTACTAACAGGACATCGCTAATTACGCCGACCATCTTAACCACACCACACTGTGTTCAGAGCAGGAATTACAGCCATACGGAACAGAACAACTACTGATGATCTGTGAAGGATCTATACTGAAACTCATCAGAAACATAGTCTGTAGTCAAAGAAAGCACTCCTGTTCTGAGATGGACCTGTAAAGCTCTTTGTCAGCGCTGACACGTGAAATAGACTAATAACTGGGAGATGATGAATCGATACACAAGAGAAAACTGACAAGGACACACAGGATGAACAAACTGTGAAAACTAAACGGCATAAAAAAAAACCCCAAAAAGGCATTTCCAGGGGAACATATAGGTTTTGAAATCAATAAAAACAGAAAACATGTCAAAATAAAAAGCTGGTGTAAAGCACCAAACCAAGCTGAGGAAAGAACAACGTCGTTCTATAAACAAAGTGGTTCACACAAAAATACTCAAGTTCAGTCTAAACGTTTCCTTTAGTGCATAAAAGAGTTTCTCACTTCGAGACCTGAAAGCAGCTTCGGAGCTGAGGACTTTACTAAGAGCCGAGTTTAACACAAACAGCTTTTCGCTGTGAGCTGTTCGGTGTCCGTGTTTTCCTACATCACTCTTTCTAAACTTCTCAAATCTGTTAAAGTTACTGCATCACTCTATTTATACAAACTCGAATTATCCTGGATCTTTTCAAATTAATAGTCCTATAAAGTCTCGCTGGTCAAAATAACTTCCTTGACAGAGCTTTTATTGTGAAACATTTTTAAGAACTTGTATGAAATTCATACTGTTTCCACCTTTTATTAGAAAACGATCAATAATATTCATGCCATATCCGTGGCTCTGATGTTCATCCTGATTATTCTAGAAGAAAATCAGTGAGGGGGGGAGCATCAGCGAGCAGAGCAGGATGCATTTTGTCAATGTTTTTATGTAAACCATTTGTTTTTATTTATTTATTATTGTTTTTTAATACCTTGAGTACAAAATATTTAAATACTCAAATATAATACACAAAAACATAGTCATGTATATGATTTTAAATTTAATTAAAGCCAATTTATAGAATGAATTTGTTTAAAGAGTTTTAAAATCTCCTAAATTAAAAGTGCATAGACTTAAAGAGCAAAGATACAAAAACGAAAAAAACTTTTTGTTTGTAATTATTAGTAGAATATTTTTAGTTAATAATTAATTTGAGCATTTATTGATGAATACTATTTATTTATTTGATACATATTAATCTGATTAAAAAAAATATTAGATTGCTTTAAAGCACACTTCTCCTCCGGGATTCATCGCGGAACAAAAAGTTAGGACTAATGTTACTACACGGAAAGACTTCACCGGGGACCGGAAGTTACATATTAGTAAACCTTGTGGAGCCGCTGTTGATAGCAGGTGGCTAACTAACGGAGTGATGACGGAGTTTGTTTGTTTGTTTTTCGGCGTGTGGAAGTAAACAACATGGCGGCTAAACGTAAACCCGACGCGACGGTTCCGGCGGAGGAGAGCGACCAGCTGCTGATCCGCCCGCTGTGAGTTTACGGCAACTTCATACTTCTTTCTGTGTGCGGGCTCCCCCTCCTCACAGAACTACATTCAGAAAATCACTCATTCAGGGTTCATAAATAAACTATAAAACGCGTAAAACACACAACTTAAAAAGGTCCGCGGAAGTTTCCAGTGAAGCGCTTTGATTCAGAACTCATTTAACAACACTTATAATCTGAAAAGATCTCCCTGCCAGCTTCGACACAGCTGATAATTAAATATAAGGTCGTCTGTCAGTGCATATTTAATCTTATGAGTGTAGTCATGTGACTCCAATTCTTTCAGGGTTTTGCTCTTTTACAAATAAAAATTGACTGATTTTTGAATGGAGTTCGGTTTAAAGTGAGTTTGAGCTGGATGTTGGGGTGAGGTGTGGAGTGTGGTTTCAGTGTTTGTCTATGTGCAGGGGGGCCGGTCAGGAGGTGGGACGGTCCTGCATCATCCTGGAGTTCAAAGGAAGAAAGATCATGGTGAGATAGTGAATATGAACCTTCCAGCTGTGAACGTGAAGCCTCAGTGTGTGTAAAGGTCTGTGTCTCTTTGTGTGTGTCAGCTGGACTGTGGGATCCATCCTGGTCTGGAGGGGATGGACGCTCTGCCCTACATTGACCTGATCGACCCAGCTGAGATCGACCTGCTGCTCATCAGCCAGTGAGTTCACAGCCTCCGAGTGGTCACATGACTGCCTGCAGCATGATGATACTGATGTACCGCAGATGTTTGTGCTGACTCTTCCTCCCTCCATCAGCTTCCACCTGGACCACTGCGGCGCTCTGCCCTGGTTCCTGCAGAAGACCAGCTTTAAAGGTCGGACGTTCATGACGCACGCCACCAAAGCCATCTACCGGTGGTTGCTGTCTGACTACGTCAAAGTCAGGTGAGACTCGCCGGTAGACACGTTGACTCTGAGAATGTTTTTAACGGTTTAATAAGAGTGTGGGCGAATGCTGGTGAGCCTCACTTTTTGGTTACCTCGAACGAGCAAAGGTCAGTGTCAGGTCAGTGATAAGCAGCTTTAAATTAAAATAACAAGACATCCAAAGGAGGGTTATTTTAAACTGGAGTAATGCAAAGCTGCTGTAGGAGTTGTGAAGCAGAGGTAAGTGCTGTTTGCCGTCAAAGACGCTGCTGATGAGTTGTTTAGAATCTTTGACGCTTGATTGTCTGAATCGTGTCTGCAGTAACATCTCAGCTGACGACATGCTGTACACGGAGACCGACCTGGAGGACAGCATGGAAAAGATCGAGACCATCAACTTCCACGAGGTGAAGGAGGTGGCTGGCATTAAGTTCTGGTGTTACCACGCCGGCCATGTCCTCGGAGCCGCCATGTTCATGATCGAGATCGCCGGCGTCAAGGTGAGTTCTTCAGACATTGATCCAGCCTCCTCTGAGTGTTTGCGCCTCTGTGGGCGTGTTGCTACATGTACACACTCAGAGTTTTTATGGACATTTAGTTGCAGTTTAAAAACTACAGTTCAAATTCTTTGACCTTTTTTTTAATCACTGCAGCTTGTTAAGAAATAAAGACGCTGCAAGAACTGAAAATAAAGGTGAAATAAGTTCCTGTGACTTCATGTGAATACGATGAGGGCGAGGCTGTCTTAGACACATGATCAGCAGGGTGATGCTTTGTCGCATCGCAGTCAGGTTTTTCTGCGTTAAACAGCAGAGAAAATGTGCTGGTGTGTTCCAAAACTATTGTCTCTCCGGAGGGACCACCTCAGACAGGCACTTTGTTTTTGTGAATGAGTGAGTTTACTGAGGACAGCATGGCCACAGCTGCTAATCGCGCATGGTGTGTGTGTGTGTGTGTGTAGCTGTTGTACACAGGTGATTTCTCCCGTCAAGAGGACAGACACCTGATGGCAGCAGAGATCCCAAGCGTGAAGCCGGACATCCTCATCACAGTGAGTGATTCTGAAATCAGAAATCAACTGTTCAAAGTTTATGGCAGCTTTGCATGATCCGTCGTTCATAATAATCCTCCTTTATCTGATTCTGGGCTGGTTTGTCCTCTTTTAGCTACGCCCAGTTTAAGCCTAATTTCTCCTGATTGGCTGCCTCACAGAATCCACATATGGGTGGAGCATCTCAGTGACATCCAGATCCAAGAGTAGAAAAAAAACTGATATTTTAGAGCAGCCTGAACTTCACAGGGATCAATTTACTTCTGAGGTCATCGTTAGAAACATCGACCACAGAAACGTGACAGGAAACAGAGTAAAACCATGAATGAGGTGTAACCGCCTCAAATGTCTGTAAGATCTGACATCTCCACATGATCCCGTGTGTGGAGATCACACCCTAAAGGTGAAACCTGGAGCTGCAAACACCTGCTGTTACTACATCATGTGACTGCTAATCTTGATGCAACTGTGATGAATCAGCGAGCCAAGCATACTCAGTAATGTTTCCTGCTCTGCGTTCAGGAGTCGACCTATGGCACTCACATCCACGAGAAGCGTGAGGAGAGGGAGGCTCGTTTCTGCAACACCGTCCACGACATCGTGAACAGGGAGGGCCGCTGCCTGATCCCTGTCTTCGCCCTGGGACGGGCTCAGGAGCTGCTCCTCATCCTCGGTGAGGTCTTCTCTCGGTCTCCTCTGCCCATGAGCCTGGCTCCGACCCTACTGACCTCTGACCTGCTCGTGTTTTTGATCCAGACGAGTACTGGCAGAACCACCCGGAGCTCCACGACATCCCTATCTACTACGCCTCTTCTCTGGCCAGGAAGTGCATGGCTGTGTACCAGACCTACATCAACGCCATGAACGACAAGATCCGCAAGGCTATCAACATCAACAACCCCTTTGTCTTCAAGCACATCAGCAACCTCAAGGTCAGTGAATGCAGTCTGTGGGTTGTCAGTTGGCTCATATCATTATACATGCAGTATTTTTACATGTGTGTGTTTCAGAGCATGGACCACTTCGATGACATTGGTCCCAGCGTGGTGATGGCATCTCCTGGTATGATGCAGAGCGGCCTGTCCAGAGAGCTGTTTGAGAGCTGGTGCACCGACCGCAGGAATGGCGTCATCATCGCCGGATACTGCGTGGAGGGGACGCTCGCCAAGGTGAGGTCAGCTTGGACTATTTTAACTGTGGAGTCAGGAAACTGCCCTGAAGGACAAACCTGAGTGAGCCTGCTTCTGAGGCTTTTCCAACATTTTCCCGTTTCTGAGCGGAAAATGTTTCCTGGGAGTCTGATTTTCTTTTGGGGGAGTGGCGGAAAGCCCAGACCTGCAGATCTGCTCTGATTTAAACCGTCTGTGTCAGGGTTTAGGCATTAATAATAAGGCAACAGTGCCCCCATCAGGCCAGAGTGAAAATGACACAATCATTTAAAGCCTTCAGAGAGCCGAGTTTCTC
Source organism: Haplochromis burtoni (assembly GCF_018398535.1). Classification (NCBI taxonomy): domain Eukaryota; kingdom Metazoa; phylum Chordata; class Actinopteri; order Cichliformes; family Cichlidae; genus Haplochromis; species Haplochromis burtoni. The sequence goes on along the minus strand of NW_024582593.1, from coordinate 911,580 downwards.
TCCTAGTTCCTTCGAGGTCTAACGGTTTGTCTGCGTTTCTCAGCACATCATGACAGAGCCCGACGAGATCACCACCATGTCGGGTCAGAAGCTTCCTCTGAAGATGTCGGTGGACTACATCTCCTTCTCAGCTCACACAGACTACCAACAGACCAGCGAGTTCATCAGAGCTCTCAAGCCTCCTCATGTGGTAATCAGATTTATTCACTCACTCTCAGTTTATCAGTAAACAGATGACAGCGTTTCAAAAGTGCTAAAATTGTAGCAGCTGTATAATTGTTAATCTTGACTCAGTCCAATCGCTCAGCAGAGCAGAGATTATCTAATGAGAGTAAGACGTCTGTGCGCTGTGGACCTTCGCATGCAGCTTCAGTCCTGGACCTGGAGTTTTTCTTTGTTGCTCTACTGACTGAAACTGTGCACAGCACTCGGTCTGATGTCGGGAACAGGTGAGTTTAGTTTAACGTGTGCTGATCCTGGGTCTGCAGATTCTCGTCCACGGCGAGCAGAACGAGATGGCGCGTCTGAAGGCGGCGTTGATCCGCGAGTACGAGGACAACGACGAGGTCCACATCGAGGTGCACAACCCGAGGAACACCGAGGCCGTCACGCTCAACTTCAGAGGAGAGAAACTGGCCAAGGTCCTCCTGAAAACCATCCGCAGCTTTAAGCGTGTCTCGTTTCACCTTCTGCCACCTTAACTCCCAGCATTCTCTGCTGCAGGTGATGGGCTCCCTTGCCGACAAGAAGTGCATTCAGGGTCAGCGGGTCTCTGGGATTCTCGTCAAACGAAACTTCAACTATCACATCCTGTCGCCCTCCGACCTCTCCAGTCAGTAACTCAGTTTACCTGCACTAATTATTCCAGCCTGATGCTGGTCCCTGAACGCATCGCCTGTTGTTTCCTGACATTTGTGCTCTCTGTACAGACTACACTGACCTGTCGATGGGCATGGTGACTCAGACACAGGCCATCCCATACACCGGACCCATCTCACTGCTGGTCAGCCAGCTGAGAAACCTCGCAGGTAAGAAAGCAGCAAACCTCACCTGGACTCACCTGACTCGGGTCATCCAGAGTAAAACTTAAGCTGGCTCCTCCCATTACCTGAAGTTTTGTGAGGCAATGAATTAGAAATATTTAACAGGATCTTTGGTCGTGAATTTTTCTGCATGTCAGACTTGATGATACGTGGGCTTAAAAATGTTCATGTTACAGTTTCTGAAGGTGTTTCACCTCCATCAGGACGTTTACAGAGAATGATGGAGACAATGTCTTTACAATACAAAGCACCTTGAGGCAACTGTTGTTGTGATTTGGAACTATATAAATAAAAGTGAACTGAAGTTTAATTGAACACGGTCCACAGAGCATTCATGAGCTGCTCTTTGTGTTTCAGGCGATGTGGAGCAGGTGGAGGGAACTGAGAAAATCACCGTGAGAATCTTTAAGAGCATCACGATGGTTCATGAAGCCAGCATGGTGCTGCTAGAGGTCAGACACACACACACACATACACTACAGGCCATGTGAGCAGAGGTGCTGTGATTTCGTACAGCCTTTGTTGTTCATGAATGCAGCTTCAGTGCTCTGTCTGAAACAAAATGTTCAGATTTATTTCAAACAGGAACTCACTGATTGGAGGAAAATTAATTTTGCTTCATATTTAAGCAGCTGTTGAAGTTTTTTTAATTTCAGATCTTTTGTTTCTTTGTTGTAAATTTGTTTTCTTTTTTTTTTCTTTTTTTTAAGTGTTACAGATCCAGAATTTTACCAATTAGTTCACTAATGTCTGTTTCATTTTGCCATCATTGAAGTAAGTAAGTGTTTCTTCTTGATTTGTTTCCTCAGTGGATCGCCAATCCGCTCAATGACATGTACGCTGACGCCGTTGCCACTGTCATCCTCGAGGTCCAGTCCAACCCCAACGCCCAGAAGTGTCAGTAAACACAGTACAGCAGTTTGAAGTGCAATGTTTGGGGACAGTGCAGAATCTGTAACATCTGTGTGTTTGTGTGTTTCAGTTGTGGAGGGGAAGAAGGAAAGTTTCGACATGGACGTGTTTGTGGAGAGGCTTGCGCTCATGCTGCAGTGAGTCGCTGCCACACACAGACATGTGCACACACACACACACCGACACACACAGACCCAAGAAAGGATTTCATTTCTAACTTAGCATTTTCAAAATTTTCAAAGTAAAAGTCCCCAAGTGGTAGACTAACTTGTATTGTGTTGCAGCGACATGTTTGGGGATGACTGCGTGAATTTCAAAGATGGTAAAAACCTCAGCGTGACCGTGGACGGCGTCACGGCATCAGTAGACCCAGAGACCAGAGTGAGTATGAGGAGTGGGCAGAGTCAGACCTTCTGACAGAACACAAAACTCTGACCTTTACCACAGGGGGCTGTGCAGTTTAAGCTGCATTAAGGTCATGTGACATAAATCTGGTGTTAAGGATCATTTTGTTTTAAATCCTCAGACTTCCTGTTACAGGAACCCGATCTGTTCATGAAAAACCTGAAAGTATGGGTACTTCCTGTTCCCGCTGCAGGGCTTTATATTAAGTTTAAACCTCAAAGCATGTAAATAAGAGACGGCGCCTCTGAGATGTCATTGGCTGAAGTTCTGTCAGGCTGCACTCACACAGAGAAATTACCTGACCTTCATGCGACTGAGATCAGCTCTGATCAGTCATTATTACATCATGACGGCATAAAAGTTGTTGGGTTGAGTTGACAGTTGCATGCTCTCTGTTCATGATGACACAGATTAACTGATAAATCAGGGAACATCAAAAGTCTGTGTCCATCTGAAAACCGAAATTCACTTTAACTTCATACATTCAGAGATCTGAAACAGATTCTTCCACAGATAACAAACACAGATCCTCGCCAACCTTGCTTTCATATAGGAACACACCCAGTTAGCAACCACTGGAGTCCCCAGTTGTAAAGACTAGTTAGTTGCACTCAGACCGATTGCAACTCATTGACAAACTGGCTTTCTGCTAAATCTGATGCTGATCATTTGTAAACCTTAAGCAGTCTGTGTGATTGCAGTGACTCTGACCTCCCAGCAGGCAGCTGTGCAGTTTCCATGAGACTGAAAGTCAGCTGCTGAACAGGACGAAAACTTCAGTGCAACTGATTTTTTTATTTTCTCTGGAGTCCAAAATGTGTGAGGAATTGGGGGGGGATGTGTAGCACACACGTGATTTTTTTCTGTCTGTGTTCAGACAGCAGTATTGAGTGAATGCTTCATGATACCGTGATACACAAAATATCCCTGTAAAACTCGCCTTCTCTCATTTCAAAAGCCCCTTGAATTTTCTTTCTAACACACAGTAACATTTAAAGAGCGCCTGTAAGGTAAGTAAAGGGCTAAACTGAACTCAGACTTGCTCAAGCTTATTTTCTCATAGACTACTATACAGTCACAGTCAGTGCTACTGAGCTTAATTTACAGTTGCTTCCTGGTTATGTGTGAAATTAATAGTTTCACATATGTTATTTATGCAAGTATTTTGTTTGTTTCTGTAGAAAATGATGTAATACCCTTTATTTGACCTCTGTGTGTTACTCTGCAGTTGGTGTCATGCGCAGAGGACGAGACTCTAAGGGAGATGATAGAAGTCGCTGTCCATCGGCTCCATGACGCCCTAAGCCCTGCTTTCTGACAGGCCACAGTGATGTCACAGGGGATGTTTTTGTGTTTCCAGGAGATGCTTTTGTACCGATTTCCTATAAAAATGAATGCTTCTTTTTTTTTTTATGTGTAAAATAAACTTCAGTTGAGTTTCTCAGTCTGATGTTTCCTTTAGACCATCAAAGCCTCCGATGGCCGCTTTAAAAAGGTTTACACTTATTTCAGTCATGCTGGCTTATTCTGGATACATAAAACATCATCTCCAATGGTGTTCTGCAGATCTGTTTAGTGTCACAGCCTCAGACACTGACTGTATGTAACAGATGGACATTTGTAGACCACATTTGAACAAGAGGGTGCAGTGCTAGGTGATCAGCTATTACACAGGCACAGATACCTGCTAATTAGTGCAGTATTCTTATCTTCAACACACAAACAGTACAGAGTCTTAGAAATGTCTTCATTTTTTAATCCAAAAGCATAATTTTCTAACAGGAAATGATATATTAAATCCGACACCACTTCAGTGATGTGACAGTAAACAATGTGTAGATACAGCAGAGCATCATCTGCACAGAAGAGCACATGAAATTAAAAACACTGGCTCTATTGCATCAGGATACCAGATAAGAAGAGGAGCTCACTGCTGACTGATTGTCGCTTTTAAAAAAATTAAAATAAAAAAAATAAATAAAAAATGGATTTACGGGGAGTTCAGCTTTGGTGCTTGAACCTGGTTTGTTTTTATGCAAGAAAAAGTCCTGCTTTTCTTTAGAAAATTAGAACAATATTCATTTTAAATGTTTTGTTTATTTCCACATTATTTTCCCTGTTTTTTTTGTTTTGTTTTTTCTAAAAGTCTTGTAGACTTTTAAACTCTTGAAGGTGAGCATTAAACTTTGCCTTACAAAACAGAAAAAAAAAATTTGAAAAAATATTCAGAAAACCATAAACTGTAATTTCACCAATCCTGAATCTGAGATGCACGAAGTGCTTTAAAAAAAACAAAACAAAAAGCCCAAAAACAAACAAACAAAAACACATCAGCTTAATTTAAACGATTAAAATGAGGCTCCAAACACAAACAGTCCAAAGGGCTTTGCAGGAGGATAAAATATTTTATGTTCATATATTTACAGAGGCTCAGCACGTTGAGCAAGGCACGAACACTGACAGGTTTGATTCCCGGAGCTGCTGAGTTGCTTCACTGAACAGGACGGGTTGTTTTAGAGTAGGGGTGGGCATCTCCAGGCCTCGAGGGCCGATGTGCTGAAAGATTTAGATATCACCCTTGGTCAACACACCTGAATCACATGATTAGTTCGTTACCAAGTCTCTGGAGAACTTCAGCAAATGTTGAGGAGGTAAATATAGCCAGTTGAATCAGCTGTGTTGGCTCAAGGACACATCTAAAACCTGCAGGACACCAGCCCTCGAGGCCTGGAGTTGGCCACCTGTTTTAGAGGAACACAAAGAACTGGCGTGAAAGACTAAAGTGCAAAACATCGGGAAGGAAAATGAACAGATACAAAAGCTGCGATGCCTGTACTGAAGCCCTGCCCCCAACGACACCATTATTGAATAACAAGTGAAATCGAGACATGAACGCGTCAGGAGGTCGTTTACTGAGGTCAACGGTCAGGGGAGCAGGAGTCTCTTTTAGACACAGGAGGCGCCCCCTGCTGGTCACTGCTGCAGGTTTAAGGCACTACGGTGTTTTTATATTGTAATAAGGACATTTTGTCCACTGATAGTGAATAACGATACAAATCAAAGCACGTTATCTGAAGATTTCTTTGTTTTACTTTTTGAGTTTACTTTCTGTTGTACATAGAATTTAGATTCATTGAAACAACTGATCCCAGACCCTGCAGTTCCTCTATCATCCAATAGAGGCGCCAGCAGGCTACCATGTTTTTTATATCAGTATTTAAAACATATTTTCGGGGCTAAGTCCATCTTGTATACGTCTGTGGTCTGAGTGCCAGCTGTTGAGGCTTTTGTCTTACAGAGTATGACACTCTGCAGTCTGGAACGGATCCTGACGAAGATGCAGCTAAAGGTGGAGCCGGGATTTCGTTGTACATGTACAATGGCAAAGAGCTATTCTATGAAGGTGGAGGCGCTCGCCGCCTCAGCACTGTGTCTCCCTGCTGTCGATCTGATGCTGCCTCTGCAGCCTAAACACCTTTGCCTTCTCACTGCGACTCATCTTCTCTGTCAGGTCCTCGAAGGAGCGCCGGGTTGCCCCTGCTGGACGTCCGAACGCCTCCTCAAGGGATGCCTCCTCCAGGTGGGAGTCTGAGCTGGGGTCCTCTTGGATGGTGGCCATGCGGGGGCTGTCCAGAGGAGGTGGGCTTTGGGCTGGGTCGGCGCCAGTCTGCTCGGGGCCACTGGGATGAAAGCGAAGGGGGCCGGAGGAGAACGTTGGAGATTTGAAGATCCGAACGGAGGCCGAATCCAGGCTGCTCAAGAGCTCGGCATTCTGGGAAAACAGAGAGACGTGTGTGAGAGCATGTCCGAGAATTAAATTTTAAAAACCTTCTTTACTCAGATATTTGTGCTCACGCTGGGGAACAGGAGTGACTTGGTGGTCTGCTCGTACTGCCTATCGAGTTTCCGGTCCTGAAACCAAAGAAGTGCGACAAAATTCAGACTTCAAAGGCGACCCAAACCCTCCAGCCCCCCCACAGATGCGATCACAGACGCCACTCACCACACAGTGCACCAGGATGCTGAAAGGAACCCAGAACAGCAGCGAGAACGCCACCACTGAGCCCACGATGTTATCAGCCAGAAACTTCCAGAACGTGTTGATGTCCAGCTTATCGATGAAGTCCCACAGACGCTCCACCACGTCCTGCACCTGCTTCATGCATTTTCCCTGCAGGCACAGGAAACGGTCATCACTTCCTGTCGCCTTCAGTGTAAAAGCTCTGAATATTTAGCGATGGTCTCACCGCTCCATCGCAGAAACCCACGGTACAGGGTTTGCCCTTCCTGAGAAAAAGGAAACTGCCTGATATGTCCTGATAGGGGGTGCAGACGCCGCCGCTGCTCCGACAGCAGACTTTACAGGAAGCGTTGGTTTCTGAGAGGAACAAAGGCAGAAACAACGGCTTTAGCTGCAGCATGAAACAGACTGAAACACCCTCCAGGAGAAAAACAAAACAGAGTTTGAGAGAAGAAGCATCGCACACGTAACTGCAGATGTGATTCTCTGCAGTCAGCTGTTTTGTTTTTTTTTTTAAGTTTATTTTGTTTTTAAAAAAAAAAAAAAGAAAAAAAAAAAAAAAGAGAGAAGAAAGGATATTGTATTTATAAATGAACACTGGTCAATGTGTGATAACATCTTCCAACAAACTGATGCAGTCTCATTCATTTAGAATTAATGTATTAAGAATACAGTGGCTAAGAGGGACGTGACCATTCTGCCTGATGGCTTTTTATGCATGTACCTAAATAGTGATCACATAAGTAGTACGCAAAAGGTGAAAGACAAGTCTCGTGCCGTGAAGGGACATTTAAATTCATACCTGCACTTTCAGACTCATGATATGAAGCATCATCGCTATTTTTTATTTTTGCAAAAGGGATCAATGCCAACGTCATTGCCATCTTAATTAAACCGCATCCTCTTCCTCCTCATCTTCTAAACTGAAGTCAATATACAGGCAGTGCAGAATTATTAGGCAAGTTGTATTTTTGAGGAATAATTTTATTATTGAACAACAACCATGTTCTCAATGAACCCAAAAAACTCATTAATATCAAAGCTGAATGTTTTTGGAAGTAGTTTTTAGTTTGTTTTTAGTTTTAGCTATTTTAGGGGGATATCTGTGTGTGCAGGTGACTATTACTGTGCATAATTATTAGGCAACTTAACAAAAAACAAATATATACCCATTTCAATTATTTATTTTTACCAGTGAAACCAATATAACATCTCCACATTCACAAATATACATTTCTGACATTCAAAAACAAAAAAATCAGCGACCAATATAGCCACCTTTCTTTGCAAGGACACTCAAAAGCCTGCCATCCATGGATTCTGTCAGTGTTTTGATCTGTTCACCATCAACATTGCGTGCAGCAGCAACCACAGCCTCCCAGACACTGTTCAGAGAGGTGTACTGTTTTCCCTCCTTGTAAATCTCACATTTGATGATGGACCACAGGTTCTCAATGGGGTTCAGATCAGGTGAACAAGGAGGCCATGTCATTAGTTTTTCTTCTTTTATACCCTTTCTTGCCAGCCACGCTGTGGAGTACTTGGACGCGTGTGATGGAGCATTGTCCTGCATGAAAATCATGTTTTTCTTGAAGGATGCAGACTTCTTCCTGTACCACTGCTTGAAGAAGGTGTCTTCCAGAAACTGGCAGTAGGACTGGGAGTTGAGCTTGACTCCATCCTCAACCCGAAAAGGCCCCACAAGCTCATCTTTGATGATACCAGCCCAAACCAGTACTCCACCTCCACCTTGCTGGCGTCTGAGTCGGACTGGAGCTCTCTGCCCTTTACCAATCCAGCCACGGGCCCATCCATCTGGCCCATCAAGACTCACTCTCATTTCATCAGTCCATAAAACCTTAGAAAAACCAGTCTTGAGATATTTCTTGGCCCAGTCTTGACGTTTCAGCTTGTGTGTCTTGTTCAGTGGTGGTCGTCTTTCAGCCTTTCTTACCTTGGCCATGTCTCTGAGTATTGCACACCTTGTGCTTTTGGGCACTCCAGTGATGTTGCAGCTCTGAAATATGGCCAAACTGGTGGCAAGTGGCATCTTGGCAGCTGCACGCTTGACTTTTCTCAGTTCATGGGCAGTTATTTTGCGCCTTGGTTTTTCCACACGCTTCTTGCGACCCTGTTGACTATTTTGAATGAAACGCTTGATTGTTCGATGATCACGCTTCAGAAGCTTTGCAGTTTTGAGACTGCTGCATCCCTCTGCAAGATATCTCACTATTTTTGACTTTTCTGAGCCTGTCAAGTCCTTCTTTTGACCCATTTTGCCAAAGGAAAGGACGTTGCCTAATAATTATGCACACCTGATATAGGGTGTTGATGTCATTAGACCACACCCCTTCTCATTACAGAGATGCACATCACCTAATATGCTTAATTGGTAGTAGGCTTTCGAGCCTATACAGCTTGGAGTAAGACAACATGCATGAAGAGGATGATGTGGACAAAATACTCATTTGCCTAATAATTCTGCACTCCCTGTAAACGTGCTCATTTATTCCTGATATTGGGGCTTAATGTCAGCAGGTTAGACATGTGATAATGAGCTAACTGAAAAACAACAGCTCATTATAACCAAACATTATACTAGATACTACTAGATAACGCTGAGGTAAACAGCCTTCCTGCTATCAGAATACACTCACTACAGAGAAAACTCAGGGGTATAAACCTAAGTTTAAACTGTTTGCAAATTGAGAGCGTCGTACCGTTACAGGCGCAGGGCTGCAGCTTCAGGATGGCCTGACAGAAGGGGATACACTCTCCATTCAAACACTCGCCACTGTCCAAACACGCCGTCTTATCTGGAGCATTTTCTGGAGGAGGACACTCGCTGCTGTTTCCTGTCAACACACAACACTTTATATTACACTATCAGCGTTTCCACCTGCAGCCATTTATCCAACCTCACTCTCTACTTCTTCTGCTATTGGTTCAAAAACATTTTATTAAGATAATTAGAAGAAGTTTTCATTGGGATGACTAAAATAAGACAACTACGTATTACTAAACTGAGGATTGCAAAAGATTAGAAAGGATTTAGATTCATTGAAACAACCGATCCCAGACCCTGCAGTTCCTCTATCGTCCAATAGAGGCTCCAGCAGGCTCCCATGTTACTTTGTTCAACTTTACAGCAAGTCAAGTCAAGTTTATTTATAGAGCACATTTAAAAACAACCAAGGCTGACCAAAGTGCTGTACAGTAAATACAGATAAAATACAATAGAACACAATTTCGTAGTAACACCTCGCTGATAAAAATAAAATAAAAATAAATAAAACAAATAAATTGAAGCAGAAATAATAATAATAGCAATAATAATAATAATTTAAAACTGAAATTGTTGTGTGGTAACTGGAGCTCACCTGTGCAGTATGAGTGTCCTTTACAGGTGGCATCGATGGGCTCCTGACAGACCGCTCCTTTGGCCTCGAACCTGCACTCCCTGCAGCAGGCGCTGTTCCTGTCACTGAACACAGACAGCAGGGGTGAGCCGAGAGCACCGCCGCAAGAGAATCACCTCACCTGTCAGGTGTATCTCTGACCTGCACTGAGCATCGGCCTTCAGCCTGCAGTTGGGCGTGCAGCAGAGGTCTGAATTGATGTGCAGCAGTCCTGGGTCGCACTCCTCGCCCTGCTCCACCCGGGAGTTCCCGCATACATTGATCTTCCTCTCTTTAAAGCAGGACGGTGCTTTCAACCTGAGACGCTTCACGATGGAGCGCTTACTGCAGTCAGAGAACATCTGGAAGCACACGAGAGGCAAACACAGACTGTAATTCTGCAGAGGTTCACTGTCGCTTCAACTCATAATCAATGTGTAATGAGGCGCTAATAAACATGCAGGTGGAACAGTGAGTTTAAAGACTGAAATCCTGGATTCAGCATTTTGCACCTTGTTGTTGATGTGGTCTCCGCTCACGGCGATGGGATACATGACATACTTCCCACCCTGGTCCTCTCGGGGGGCACACTCCGGTTTGTCCGGGTCGTGCTCTGCGCCGAAGTTATGGCCGAGTTCATGGGTTGTCACCAGGTCCGCTTCCTGTGGAGATGACGAACAATTCCTGTGTCACACACACACACTCAAACAATTCTAAAGGAGCAGGCATTAACCAATCAGAACGCCTGGTTCATTTCCACCTTGGTCAGGATGGTCTTGCCATAGTTCTTGGTGCTGGTGAGGCCAGTGTTCAGGTAGATCACTCCCTGCTCATTTAAGGTCGAAGGACTAGCTGTGGTGGAAGGAGACAACAACGTGAGTCACACTTCCACCTCCATCTACCAGGGACTCTGGGGCGGAGCCATGGGACTCACCTTTGGAGCAGAGGCCTCCAGCGATGTCGGCTTTAGACGGGGCGACGTAGGCAAGCCCCAGAGTGCCCTCGTCAAAGTCCTGATAGGTGAAGAGATGAGCGAGGCAGACGTTGGAGGCTTTCCCCGCGATGTCCACACTGAACTGCTGCAAGAGGATGGCGAGCAGAGACCTCAGAGAGCTGACCGATCCAATGCATCCGACACACTCCACATCACAGCCTGCTCTACTCACACTAAGCTGTTTCTTTTCAAATTAAATGTCGTTTTCACAAAAAACCTGTGTTCACAGACCTAAATCATAAACCTGTTTCTCTGAATGTGAATATGGACACAGTTACTCGGTGGCGTGGCAGTGTCAGCTTCCTGTGGTTACCTCTAGCAGCTTCTTCACATCCCAAACGTCTCTGCCCTCCACTGGACTTCCCTTCATGTTGAAATGAGTTTTTCCGGGATCCACAGGAGTCGGATACTTCTTGATGATGATCTGATGGCAGGAACGCGGTGTCACGTTAAAAATTACAGCGTCCGAGTTTAAACACAAACAGGAAGCGGAACAGAGCATGCTCACCTGATCGATCTGGACGCCGTACCCGCTGAACCCCTCGCCCCATGACGTGTTTCTGTAGATGTCGTCGACACGGTCAATCAGCTCGATCTGAAACACATTTGGGAGGGGGCAGGGTTCAGTGTCAGTGGATGGGAGAGGCGGGGGTGATGGATGTACAGGTGGTACTGACCAGGTAGTTGAGGGTGGTGCTCTCCTCGTCGCGGCCCATGTGTTTGAAAAAGCGATGGTCGGCTACCAGCAGCAGAGGACACGAGTTCTTCTTGTGGTCGTGCACGTGACGCTTCACTCTGAACGCCGACTCTAAACAAGAAACCACCGAAACACGTCAGACAATATTATTTATGCATTTGAAACTGAAAGCTCTTTTTTTATTTGTTATTATTTATAAGTGTTTGAATGTGTCAAATATTAAAATATATGTTTTTACAGTAAAATCTCTCTTCTCTTTTTTTCCCCTACCTTGAAAATATTTTTTCAGATTTTGTATTTTTTCATTTAAAGCTTGAACTTTTCATTCGGTTGGAATGGCGAGCTCTTTTGTTTAAACAGCTTTTACTTTGTGATTTTTTTTTCACATTAAAAGTCTTTTTTCTGATTGACTTCCTGTTTGTGTCGCTCGCTCTGTACTCAGTTCAGATGAAGGTGTTTCACTGGGCACCTTTGTGCTGAGCAGTGACAGGAAGTTCTCGCATTCTCTGTGGTTAACGCGGTTCCTGTGTCACCTGGGCGTGGTCACTTTGGGTCAGTGTGAGCTTTACCCTCAAACAGGAAGCAGTCGCAGTGCTAAGTTCAGGTGAGGAGCTCGCTTCTCACCTTCTTCCTCCTTTTCCTCCATCACAGCTGCTTTTACGCTGTCAGGGAGCAAGTCACTGGGGTCAGAGGTCACGTAGCCGCAGACCGAAGGCTGCTGCAGGCGGCTGATGTTGCGGATGTCTTCCGAGCGATAGATTAGGAGGCGACCGCCAGAGGGCGCCGATGTGAACCTCCAAAGAGGCTGAAGAGAGCAGATGAAGGTTTAGGGACTGATCACTCAGCAGGCGTTTACTCCAAGTCTCAGGTGTTTACCTCGACATTGTACTCGGCCTCATCAGTCAGGATGTGAGCGGAGAACTCGTCATCTTCGATGTGCGCCTGAACACGGGAGTTCTCCTCCCCTACAACACAAAAACTCATTAAAGGAGCAGTTACTCCATGCTAATCCTTTCAGCTAAAGGTCACCACACACATTCCACACGTGTGTTTGAAGTACTTTGGACCAACATCTACAAGAAGCCTGATAAGGCCTTGTGAACCTTCTCAAGGACATCTGGGGATTTTTTTAAATTACTCTGCAAGCTTTACAAGAAACCATGAAGTAGAATTCTCAAAACTCAGAGGACCCCAAAAACCTCCACGAGAGACTCTAAAACCCTCTGAGGACACGTGAAATCCCCACATGGACTCTAAAAACCCCATAAGAACACCTAAAATCTCCATGAGACCTCTTTAATCCATTCAAGGAGCCCAAATATCCCTACAAGAAACCAAAAAAAGACCTCTACAAGGACCTTAAAAGCCTCCATCAAGACGAATACAAAAAACAAAACAACAAAAAAAACAAACAAACAAAAAAACCACCAGAAGGACCCCCAAAGACCTCCCACAAAGGCTCTGCTTAAACAGTTTACCGATGACGTGTCCGGTGAAGTAGTTGTGCCTGTTGACCGGGTAGGTCGACTCTTGGCCGTCCTCGCTGATGACCACGGCTCTGAAGTCGCTGGTGAAGAGCTCATCGTTGGTCCTCAAGTAGAGTCTGAAATGCCTGTAGACACGAGGAGGAGATGTTCAGATTTTACAAATCAAAGATTTTAAAATGGCACAGAGCTGCATGGACGGACGCCGCCATCTTACCTTTGCAGGGCGCTGAAGCTGATCAGCTTCTCCACATGCGTCTGAGTCTGGACGTCACGACGGCGGACGGAGTGCGTCTGCAGGCTGGAGAGAGGCAGCACATCAAAGTCATCCAGCATCGCTCTGAGAGACACTGCGGAGGGAACGCAGACCTGCCTGTTAGCATTGAAAATCCTGTGAAATACCTCAGCTCTACCACACGCCAACAAGTGACCAAACTCAACACATCAGTTAATAATTAACACAAATGAAATGCTGCAGACTTTATATTTAATAGAAATGTAAGTTTTTCCCATCCACTTTTTCCTTTTATGAAAAAAAAAAGTTTGTAACGATAAAAGAAGTTAAAATATTAAACTTCAGTACTCTGCACTTTTTATCATCTCATTTCCTGTCAAATGATGACATCATGATTAGAAACCAGTGACATATGCTAACATCGTTATGGCACAGCATTATTCTTGGTTTTGCTTTTTCTTTCTTAAAAGTCACAATTAACTCCCTACACTTCTCTTATTATGACTTTTTTATTTTTAAGTTCATGTATTGTGATTTTTTTATAATAGTTATATATCTCTGGTCAAAATGTTAACTTTTAATCTCATTTGACTTGATTTTCCATTTAATAAACTACTATCATGATCCAGTTGAATAATCCTGCACTCAGCCATTTATTTAATTATCTGTGATTTTTATGCGAATTAAACTTTTGTTTGACATGAGCGGTCCTCCATACCTTCTGCCTCAAACATGAACTTTTCCGGCGGAAAGGCGGCTCTCACAAAGGACACATTTACGATTAAATTCAGTTTTAAACACTCACTGAAGTCCTGCTCCGTCGTGTCCAGGGGGACGGCGGCCTTCGTTAAAGCGGTGAAAGCGGCTAAAAAGGCGAAAAGCAGCCACATGTTGAACCGTCGGGGCGGACTGAATGAAGACCTTCCGCCGCCCGCTTCAACGTCCTAGATTAAACTCCAACCGCAGCTCAGACACAAACTTAAGCTTTAAAGCTCATCTCTGGACCGACCTCACTAAATCTCACCCCACTCGAGTCTTTGTTGTGTTTGGAAACAGGCAGAACAAACGCCCCCACTCACCAGGAAGTCAGAGAGCGTCCGAGTGAAGCTACCGAGAGCCGAGGAAGCAGGGCGGAAGTAGGCCCGAGGGCTTTCACAGTAAAAGCAAGGGATTTTAAGGGTACGATTAAAAAAGTATTAATTCGATTAATAATCAATACTGTTGAAAACAAACGCACGGTAGCTAATAGTAAATATTTCAATAAATTTTAATGATGGAAATCTTTTAGACTGGAGGGGGAGTGCTGTCATCTTAACTTTAAAACTAAAACAAGTTTAAAAAAAAAGTTCATTTTAAAGTAATAAATATAATACAACATTTAATTAATTTAATGAAATTAACTTGATGAATAAATAACAAATAAAAGTATACAATTTAAATTTAAAATACAAATAGTAATGTATACATACAAATGTGTTTCTAATGAATAAATAATCAACTGTTCTTAATTTTGTTTAGTGGGATGTCTGTGTTGTATAGCCCTCTTTGCTATTCTTTTAATAGCAAAGCAATAATCAAACCTTCAGTTGTTTTAGAAATGTTTCACAAAGAAAAGCGTTTACCCGCACGTGTTTTATTTTGAAAATCTATCAGGTGTTTGTGTTTGTTTTGTTGTAAGCTTTGCACGCTAGTCCAACCAAAAGCTCGCGAAACCATTCCCGTGACAGTGATTGATAACAGCTGATCCGCCTCAGCTAGATCAATAATAAAAAATCAATCAAACCATCATTCTGTCTGTACGTATATGTGTGTGTGTTCGTGTGTGTGTGTGTGGGGGGGGGGTCACCTTATATAAGAGAATCAGGGAGACATCTGGCATCTATTTATAACCTCTGACCTCATCAAATCCGCTTAGAAACACAGAGCACATCAGAAACTCATCATCATCATCATCATCATCTGGAGGAAGAAAAACTCTCACTAAAGTGATTTAGAAACATCCAGAAAATTAATACTTAGTATATTTATACGAGGAGATGTAAAAAAAAAAAGTATAAAAGACACATTTATCATTTGTTATTTTAAACACATTTAACACAGTATAGCACATGTATTATTTTTACTTACAACAATATTTAAATAAAGCATATTTATTTTTATTTTATTTTACAGCTGAGTAGAAGTAGTTGAAGTATGTAATCTGGCCTGTGGTTGCAGCAGAGAGGCGTTCAGTCTCACAGAAATCATGCGCGAAGAAGAAGAGTTCCAGCGTCTCCAACCAGAGGCACGTGCGGTTGTAACAAAGTGCTGACAAAATCCAAAGTTTCGTGTTAAAGCTGCAGTTTTCCACTCAGGATGGATGACGAACACACGGTGAGTCTCCCGGTGCTCTCATAAACCGGTCGTTTCATTTTACGCAACCTACGGTGAACGCAGTTGTCAGCTAGTTCGGTCCTACCAAACTCAATTAAAAATATTAGTGTTTTAAGATGATTGGCACGACATTCAGTCTCCAACTTTAACTTCAGACATTTAACAGGTTTGTGTGACTCCGCAGCCGTTGAGTAATTAATTGGCACACATTTAATAACTGTTCTCTTCAATTAAAATCCGTTAGCGTAATATCTTCAGCGACAGTTTATCCATAATGTTCAAAATAAACTCCTCTACCAGTACCTGTGAACTGTGTACGCTTAATGAGTTTTGATTTAAAATTTGATTTTAACTACATTGTGTGTCGAAATACTCAGAAAGTCTCAAAGAAGCCTTAAAGTTAACAAATGAAAACGCAAATAAATATTCCCGATAAACATAGACGGATTATTTTAGCAATCGTTGTTAATGACGTCTAGACTTTTGTGGGTGAAGTGTTTAGGATCTGGAGGTTTAATTGTTTACCTTCTTTCCCGTGGGCGCTGCTGTACAGTTTCACCAGCTGTTGGACATAAATTTGTTTTCAAAGGCATTTGAACGTGAACATTAGCTCTGATTTCTCCTCCGCTGTTCATTAAGAGCTGAATGCACGAATATAAAGTTAATAAAAACATGAAGTACGGGTTTTTTTTGTTTTTTTTTAAGACTGAAAGATTAATTTATTCATTAGAATATTTACAGAAACACCTGAGCATTACCGTGTGTCTGTGTATGTGTGCGCGCGTGCAGGCCGAGTACACGGTGCCCTGTGCCCAGTGTTCAGCAGTGGACTGGGGCATTTCGGACGAGGGTCGCTTCTACTGCAGGTCCTGCCACAACGTGATCGAGGTAAAAACATCTTCGTCATTATGACCTGTACAGTGGTCTGTAACTGGAGGTTGAGGTGTTAGGGTCTCTTCAGTGCCCTTTCAGAGACACTCTTTTTACTACACAGGTGGATGAGTATGAATTTGTTATGGGGATATAGGGAATTCAGAACTCCATAAACATGCTTTAAGATGCTTCTTTTAACAATATGGTGTTGGTGGTTAAGCCCACCTGTAGAGGACCTCCTTATTCTGTTGCCTAACATGTGACTGTGTCCTCAGAGGACCCGGGAGGTGGTGGACCTGTCCTTCTTAAAGTTGTCCAGCAGGGTGTCGACCATCAGAGGACCCCGCAAGAAGCAGGCCGGTCAGTGTCCGATTAGCAGCAGCATAAATCGATGATGTCATATCCTGTTTAACGTGTCTGTTTGTCTTAGAGCGTGGTCACGTGTGGATGGTCTGCGAGGGTTTCCAGTTCATCCTGAAGAACCAGGCCGATGCTCTGCTCGCGCTTGGAGTCCATCCTCAATTTAAGGTCCGCCTCCTCTCTGTTAACCACAAAGCAATCAATCAATCAGAGGCCTAACTGGTGTTACTGTTTCAGGATGATGTGCTGTGTCCTCTGTGGAGGTGTTACCTGCAGAAAAGTCGCCAGGCCTACACCCACGACCCCGTGAGGAGCTGCAAGTTCAGAGTGGTGAGTTTTTATGGTGGTGCCTGGAAACTGCTTGTCAGCTATATATAGATATATCTATATATAGATATAAAAATTATTTCCTGGCAGTTTCACCTTTGTTTTTAATCCATTTTCATTTCTTTTTTGTATTTTTATTTGATTTGTGTATTTTTAATCCTTAATTTTGATTAGTTTTGTCTTTATTTTCTTATTTATTTCACTTTTTAAAAAAAAAATTGTATTCTTTTTGTATATTTAATCATTTTATTTGATTTTCTATGTTTTACTTCATCTACTAAGTTTTATTTTATTTTTTTTGGTTATTGATTTCATTCGATTTATTTCATTTTTTGAGATTTAATAATTAAATTTAAATCCTCAGGGAGCTGTGGGCTCTGACTTGGAGAGCGCCAGCGAGGGGATCAGCTGCACAGATGGCGAGTCGAACCCAGCAAGCACGGCGGGCTCAAACACAGGTACGGTGCTGGAAGCGTCCTCAGTCTGACAGGAAGCTCCTGTAAAAGTTTCAGTGTCAGGTCATATGACCAGATGAGGTTTCCTGCGTTAGTTGACTGCTCGTTTAACCTCAGAGAATTCTGGTTTTTGGTCCGGCTCCTCGGACACCCTCACCTACCTGTCGGCCAGGAAGAAGCGGAGCCAGAGTCTGCTGAGCATGAAGAAGACACTGTCTCTGATCTACCTGGCTCTGGTGTGGAGCCGTGAGGCGCTGACGCTCAGCGACCTGCTCAGGTACCACTTGCACCCACCTGCACTTGCGTGGCTGAGGGGTTTTAACCAGTGTGTTTCACCTCGATGAACGTGATGTTTTGCAGGCTTGTGAATGAGGGTCACATCCCGTACTTGAACGCCTATGAGCAGCTTCCCGAGGAGATGAAAGTCACGGGGAAGGACTCCCTCATCTTTGTAGTTGAGGTGAGAAAGCCGCCATCTTGTTTATTACCTGGCCCCGCTAATGATGCATGACTTGGCTCTCACCTGGTTCCTGTAGACGGTCCCGTCTCATCACGCCGTTCATAAAGAGGCCGAGACTCTCATTCAGTTCCTGCAGCTGCCTGCTTTTCCTCCAATCAGTCAGCAGACCCTGCTGCACCCGGCGCTGCTCAGCCTCAGATACCTGTCCGATGTCAACCTGCCCGGTAACGACTACTTCAGTGTTCTGACCGATAATGGTCTCTGCTGGAGGCGACCTTCTTTACATACAAACACTGACAGTGTACCTGTACACACCTGTTTCCTGTCAGATGAGCTCCACCCCTGGGTCTGCAGGCTGTTGGAGCACACCGGTATGATGGATCAAACGCTCCACACATTTGACCCCCACAATCACCCCACCCTGCCACGGTATGACGTGCAAGCCGCTGCCCTCATCATCGTCACTCTGAAGCTGTTCTTTTGCCTGGACGACATGACCGAGTGGTATGTATCTTTCACGCCGTCAGACGACCTCCGGCAGGGCTCCAGGTGTGCTGACTGTGATTGGTTCTATCTTTCAGGCATCTGTCCAATGATCTTGGACGACAGAAGGACTCAGGTTGGATTTTTATTTATTAAAAAAATAACATGGCACAGATGTAAGGAGCTATTCGATAACATGATCAGTTTGAAAATCAATGGCTGACTGCACATGTTTGTGAATGACTGTATACAGATGACGAACTATGTCTGATCTTGGAACTTTTCTGCCCTTTTGACCTTTGAGCGTGACCCCTTCTAGACGTGGCTTGTGTGCGACTCTGTCTCTGTGTGGATCCACAGGTAAGGTGTTTAACCTGAGGAGGTGGTACAAAGTGATGCAGGCCGCTCTGATTCGAGCTCAAGAGAGGAGAGACCAGAATGTCTCCAGGTAGGACATCAGCGGTATTTCCCCTGAGGTGGATCTGTGTGCAGAAATCAGATTTTAGTCCTGATTTTAAAGCGTGACGTCATTGGCGTATCTGCACACAGGAAGTTTGCAATCTGTGTGTTACGTTAAGGAATAATGGGCTCTTTTTCTTTTTTTTTTCTTTGTGTTTTTATGTGAATAATGTGAGTTTGACTCTGGTGTCTGACTCGGACACCTGCAGATGTGGAGAAATTTGAAGCTGCTTAATAGCTGCTTGTGTTCCCTTAAAAAAATAAAAAAAAATAAAAAAATCATGATTTTTTTTTTTTATTTTTTTTTTTCCCTTTTAAACCCGTGCTTTCTGTTTTTGATGAAGAGTTCCTGATATGTTTTTTTTTTTTCTCTCTCTCTCCCCGGCAGGAAGCAGTGGAAGTCAAAGAAACAAATTTACCCAAACAAGAAAGAAAAGTGTTCGATGATTAAAAAAAAAAGTAAGAAATTAAATTGGCTGATCTTATTGTGAAAGAGAGGTCAAGTCCTGTCCTTTCCTGTATATTCATTTCTCTCTGCAAAATTAATCTGAAGCACATGAAAAAACATCCTGAGATGCGACACGCTCCCTCTGTTGTTTGTGCAGGAATTGCAGAGCAGGTCCAGCTGTGTTTCGAGAAGCTGACTTCCTGTCCATCGGGGCTCCAGGACGTAGGACCATCGAGCTTCATATTCTGCTGGGGGGACGAGGAGGAATCAGACGGTCCCAGTCTGCATCACATGAAGCTGGACGAGGTCGTGACCCGTAGATACGACTTCCTGACTCCGCTGAACGACATGTACTGGCACCCGGCGCTCAGACGCTGCTTGTGAGTCACTCACAGCTTCAGTCTCAGGTTGAAATATCAAAATACACAAATCTCAAAATGACCAAAGAGGAATATTTTCTCCAGAAACTTGCCTCAAAGAGAGAAACTTCCAAAGAGGAAAGTGAAGATTTCACACTTAAGAGTGTACTGCTGCTTGTATAGAGCAAAAATAGAAGATTGCACGACATAAACATCAGCACTTGTAGATCGCTGGTCATCAGCAGTCAGCTTTATGAAATAATTCAGTAAAAAATTGAGATTTATGGTTTTAAACCCTGGAGAATGGCCAGTAAAGGGAGTAGTACACATCTTGGCTTGAGATCTTTTGACAAGTTGTTCTCAGAGGACAGAAGTTCTGGTGAGTCTGTTTGGTCGTTTAAGGCTTTAGTCATTTTAAACTGAGCTGATGACAGAGGACTGAAAATAGCGATGCATGAACAAAGAATCTTATTGTGAAGTGTCAGGAAGAAATAAATTGGGTGGAGGAGGAAGTTACCTGCCAGCGTGGTGGAGTAATGTGATGGTTAGGAGTTGTGAGCTCTATGACGTTGAAGTTTCCCCCTCAGGGTGATGACAAAGCGGTGATATATGGAGATGTACTGGTGTTCTGTATGTCATGAAGGTTGGACTGATGTTGCCTCACAGACTGGACGCTGGGTTCGATCGCTTACAGAATGACGCTTCTTACCTCATGTCTGTGAAGGGTTTCGGTCATCCAGGTCATCATAGTCTAAGGAGCTTAGAAAAGCGTCTGGACTTTAAATTTCTTGGGAAGCTTCTTCAGTTCTTACTGAAGTCAAATGGCCCCGGATGTCAGTGTCTGGGAAGGATCTCAAAACTGGATTATAGATGGCAGACAGTTGGTGTCATAAGCCCCGCCCTTTGTTTAAAGATGGTTGTTCACAGTAGACATAGGTCGTGTCCAAATTCATGGGCTGCATCCTCCTGAGGCCGCATTTGTAGACCGATTACGTCACAGCGACGCGCCGAAGGCTGTCCAAATTTGTAGACTCCTCCGAAAGCAGCCGACAAATGCGTCCTCCTTTTCCTGAATTTGAAGGATGGGTCGGGTGTGTCCTTCGTGGCCTACCATATCCCAGAATTCATAGCGCGGCCCAGCCAAACTCCAGTTTCCAACAATGGTGGCCGCTACTAAGTTTTCAAATTACTCGTACTAATCTTTCTGGGTCACAAAATGAACTTTTAACATATTTTCAGGCGAGAAAGTAGCGGTGTAAACATCAAATATCTGCTCGGTTTATCAAGATATCCCATATTTGCAAAAGTGCTTCGACGTTTTCGGAGCATCTGCTACCCACCAGCTCGATAGGAAGCCGGGAGCTCGAGGGTCACTGAAGCCGCCGAGAACAGCACAACTCCCGGCAAATCATTTTCAGATCACCGCAGAGTTTCGCTACTCAGGTTAAACGTAATATATAAGTCACTTAGACAACCTAAAAATGTTATTGTTGGGCTTTTTTCAGTGTTTTATTTGTTTGTGAGTAAATCGGTTTTGCTGAGATTAAAGTTATTAGATTAGATTAGATAAAATAAAACTTTATTAATCCCCCGGGTGGGTTCCTCCGGGATCTTCACACAGCTGACTAAACGTCAAACAGAAAACTGATTAAACAGAAGTGTGAGACGGTCGAGAGTTTACACCAGTGTCCCGTTATATTTTAGACAGCAAGGAGCAGACGGCTGAGTTTATTAAACTCCACCGAGACAGCGGTGACGCTAATCAGAAGGCTAGACCGTCCAATTTCCCCAGCCGTTTACTTCCGGCCTACCCAACCTTCTGAGGACCCGGCCCACGTAGATCGCGAAGGCTGGGTCCTCAGGAGGATGCAGCCCATGAATTTGGACACGACCATAGATGGCTTTTTTTTCCACTCCTCTTTCAAACCAGAGAAGACATTCTCTGTCCAAAATGTAGACATTTGGGGCATCCTTTCTCTTGGGGAATCAACAATTGCTCTTAGAACTGAAGATGCTTCTCAGATGAGAACGAAACGTCTTCAAGAAACTTAAAGAAGTCCAGATGCTTTTCTTTCCAAGCTCCTTCGATTCCTTCGATGCTCATTAGTGGGTTTTAAACTGATTTGCTGAATAAGATCTCCTGGAAGACCTCAAACTTGTGACTAGGCCCGACAACAAACTGATCCCACATCATAATGCCAAATTTCCCCTCATCTGTTCAAACGTTCCCATGACGATGCATTGACACTTAAATCTTGCCTCCTCCTGCAGGTGCTACAACAGTCATTACAAGGAGGTGGAGGCAACGCTGCCACGCTCCTTCATTTGGCTGCTGCAGCTTTTCGCCTTCATGTTGGACGTGAAGCCGTTTTGCCTCTATGAGGAGGTCCTGAGTGTGGAGAGGAGGATCTTTGACACCAGACTGTACAGAGGGAAGAGCAAGGCCAATGCCGGGGCTTCGGCTGAGACCGCCGGGGCTTCACCCGAGGCCCAGGCTTCACTCAACACCCGGACGTCACCAAGGAGGACCCGAACATCACCCAGGACGGCTGAGGCTTCAGTCGGGACCCGGGCTTCACACAGGAAGCGGCAGCGAAGTAGGAAGAGCTGAGAACTTGCAGCATCTGTGGGACATTTGGCTGTTTCTGCTACCTCAGTGTTTTTGTTTAAACCAAAGACATTTTTAATAAACCTAAAAGGGCTGCTCTTGTCTTTGATTAATTGCATTAAAACTGATTTTTCTGTCAATAGGAAGAAAATTTGATCAGAGCGTTTCCTAAAAAGGAGAGAGATCTCTCTAAAGGAGGAAAAGATTTGTAGTTTGAACAACAGGATCTGATGGAGAGTCGCAGCATCGGGTTGGGAATGGTATCTGCAGGCAGGGAGCACGCAGTACCTGGAAGACTAATGGATGTGTGGCATGTGATGAGGGTGTAGTTCTGCGTGTGTGTGGATGGAGCTGGAAGAGCTTTTAAATTGTGTAGATTTAAAGTTGTTAAACTTGCTGTCCTGAATATTTGAGCAGACTGTGTGACTCTCCAGGGGACTGCCCTGTGTGCCGTGGATGAACAGGAGTGCTGCACTGACTCAGAGTGACCAGCAGGAGGTGATGTTCAATCACACTAATGGAGAGCAGCCTGTTACAGGTAGCACACACTGAAACTGCTGAGGTCCATTACAGCAGCAGCGCCGAGCAGCTGGCCAGATGTTTGTGGAAAAGTTGAGCTCAGAGCTTCTTTTGGCTGCTTGATTCTGTGGCTCCTCCTCCTCCTCCTCCCTCTGCAGCTGAATGTTTTTTGGGCGAGTTTGAGATCTTCTGGCTTCAGAAGCTAGAAAACAGCTTGCGGTTGTAGTATGAAGGGTGGAGGCAGCTGTAGTTTAGAGGAGGAGCTAAGGACTTATTTACCTCAGCTGACCTCCATCTGACACAGGGTGACCTTTACTTCATGTACAGTCTGCGCCGTGTTAATATATCTTGACCTCAATGATTGAAATGATTGTGAACAGCTGTCTCTGCTGCTGGGCAGATGGCGGCAGCAGCAGCAGAAACAGCTGTACTAACCCTAACTGTTGACCAACCAAAGGTTAAAGGTGAAGCAGTGTTTCAGGTCTTACTCTGGTCTGTTACTTGTGTCAGTCCTGAGGAAGCGGAACTGCTCACCTCTGGTTTCCACCTGCAGAAGAAGAAACTGTGGCCAACACGTGACCTTTTGTAATGTTTTCTTACTATAAACCCCTGAATTGTGCAGGTTTAGCTCATAACTTATCTTTGTGTTTATGTGTGTAAAAACCACAACCAATATAGTCTTCACTCTCACAACGTCATACAAATGATTTTTTTTTTCTTAAAATCAAAACAGAACATGGGAAAAGAGACTTTGAAATACGCTGTGCCTGTTTCTTGGAATTATCTACAGAAGGAACAAAATGGAGTTTAAGTCCATTTTAAAGAGAGAATAACTCTTCTAGCCAGTGTGACTGTTTTTAATGTCGCTCTTGATGTTTTTACATATAAATATATTTGTTTTTTACTAGTTATGTCTTGTAACTTTTGCTGCCATGATGGCCACTGGAAAAGTTTTAAATCTCAATGAGACATTCACCTGGATAGATAAAGGATATTACAGTGTGTCCGGGGATGGGCGTCCAGGTACACACCGGCTCACTCCTTGGTGGCTGCTTGTCGGGGCCTGGAGCCTGGGGCTCACTCGGGCCACTTCGGGGGTGGGGTGCTGTCAGCCTCTCGGCCTGAGGCTCGGTCACAGGCACAGCTGCCTGCCGACGGAGCTCACGGGCGCGTCACTGCAACCTCCCCCTGGCTTCTGCTCCGCGGCTGCTGAGTGGCTTTCCTCAGCTCTTTCTGGGATAGCAATTCTCTGATGATGTGCTGCAGCTGGTTTCTAAAACGATGTAAAGTCATCCAAGTTAGAAGACGTCTGAGGCAACCTGAGCCAACTGTTTGACTTCAGGTGTGCTCGCTCCATCGAGTCGCTGCTGCTGTGGCCTCTCCTCTGCAGGTCATTTGAGTTAATCAGAAAACAAAAATAAAATGAAAGTAGAATCAAATACAATAAAGTAACAGCAGCATCTCATCTTCATTTTTAACTTCATTCATTTGTTTTCACCAGTTGTTTGTCCACCTTCATTTACCACAGCTGTTGCTAGGGTAACATTACAGTGTTGGGCAGGTTGCCATGGTGATACTACAGAGAGTAGCCATCAAAGAAGCTTTGTGTTGCATTCACTTACAGTTTGTTGACACTGGCATCGAGTCCTCAGATGAACTCTGAGCTGTAAATGTTTTATTGAATTTCTCTGTGTGCCATAAACGCCATCGTACTGCATTCAAGGCCTGCTGGTTCATCTCAGCTTCAGTACTTTGTGAGTAGTACTTCCTGTATTGGTTGGCGCAGCAGACGATGTACAAAAATGTCTACAAGGAGCCTGGTCACCAGCTCCAAGCATCTGACAAAATAGAAGCTTTGTTTCTTTCTAAACGCATGATCGTAACCATCGTGTATAAGACAGAGCTCGCTTCTGTCACATCACCTTTTGGTTTTTCCCAATCCTCAGTCTTTTTTTTAAATTTTTTTTTATTGCATTTTGATGCCATTTTGTTTCCAGTGCTCACCATATTTGAATGAGATTGCACAGCATCCATGTTATTAGTGAGATCATTAAAAAGTGCCCCAACAGCACAAACATAGCCCACAGGTCCAGTTCAGGGACTCTAATTAGCTGAGGTATCTGCTAGCAGATAGCTAGCAGCTACTGGCACCTGTGTTTTGTCATTCACCGGTCAGTCAAAAAGGCCACACCCCTAATAATGCAAACTTTAAGCCTTAATACAATTTAAACAGGTTGTGATATCTGTATCTTACTTCTGATATGAACCCAAATAAACTGTTAGACTCTGTTCTTCAATGTGTAAAATTATGTAATCTGCATATAGTGACACCCTTCTGGTTATTCTTTTACTTCCTCTTTATTCTGTAGCAAAAGTTTAAAATGGGTGTTATGAAGGGGGAAATTCTCTGTAGAGAACAACCAATTTGTGTATCAGGCTGTAAACATGTTTATTTCTGCTGTGAAGTTTTAACATGGGAGTGTATTGGGGACTGCAAGGTTGTTGTTGTTTCAGCCTCAGAAGTCTCAGGTTGTTTTTTTCCGGTTGAGTTTGAAATTGTTCATTTACTCAAGTACTAACCTGCAGCGTGCCATCACCATTGCTGTAGATTCAGAAAATAAGAAGTCACACTAAACGAGTAGTTTAAATAACTGACTATTGCATTTACTTTTAACTGGAGAGGCTTCAGGTCTGTCTTTTTAACCTCTAATAATATTCAAATAATCCTCAGGAAACAGATGAGCTCTCTCGGCTCAGTTCTGTGTGCTGACTGTTAGCTTGTGTTTTTGCAGCTTTTAAAAAAAAAAACTTTCAAAAAACCACACTTCCTGTTGAAAACTGAGTTCAGCGCTCAAAGAGCCAACTCCGCGTGGACCTTAAACACATCAACTCCCCTGCCATCACGAACTAAACATCTGGAAGAAGTCCAGATTTCACTCCACAGTTCCTGGAAAGAAACGTGGCTCTTTGCAAAGGATCTCTGTCATCTGACCCCTATTTAAACAAACTTAGAAATTAAAAATCAGAGGACATGAAATTCTCAGACTGAGTTTCAACCTAGACTTTTAAGCCATTTTTACCTCATGAAATAATAATCTGTTTGTTCTCATGTCAGTAAAACTTTATCGACTACGTCTGCACTTTGTTTCTGCTGTGTTTAAGTTTGGTGAACGTGAACTGCACAGAAGAAGAAAGTTTGACTCTCAGAGGATAAAACTTGAGGTAGGATAGATCTATCAGTGATCAATAAACTAATAAATCAGACTGCAGGTCAGAATATACCGTCCATATTTCGTTAATTTCCCCAAAAGTAGAATTATTATTTTTTAATCAGGAAAAGATTCTTCTCAAAACTACAAACATCTTTTTTTCTGAGTTATTGATACTGATTTCCAAACAAAAATCAGTTGACCTTAAACGTCTCAGTGTGTCAGATTTAAATGAGAAGATTTTATTTAAAAACCACTGACTTCAAAGAAATTCAAAGATTTTTTCTTTCATTCTGGTGCTCCAAAGAAATGAATAATTTCAGGGTTTATTTCAGTAAAGTGCAGATTTAAATTTTGTTCAGAAAAAAAGGAAAATGTCTGTTTGCTGTAAAGAATTTAAATCAGATTAAATTAAAACCAAGAAAAACTTAATGTTTGTGTCGCATATTTTAAAAACATTGTTTAAAAAAAGACTGAAATCAAAGAAGAAATTCAGGTTCTTCTTCAGAGTCACAGACTTTGATTCTATTCTGCTGGACGCAGAGATTAAACCAAATCTTCGTCACAAACTGTCAGAGAAAGAAGCTTGAAACACTTTTTTTTAATGTAGCAGAAACTCAAATATTCAGACCCAAAACTGAAAGTGACACAAGAACAAATACAAACACTCATATTCTGTGGAATGTTTTTACCTGTTTAATGTCCGTATTAAAACGTAGATAAATGAAATTTCTTCCTTAAAGCCTTAAAGGTTTGATGTATTTTTGATTTGCTCTGAAGCTCAGACTCTATCCTCAGTTTTAATCCCGACAAGAAAAACAAAACAACTTAATGCTGCTTAATGAAGACTAAAGACTAAAGCACGTCTGAGAGGAAAACAGGAAATACAGTTTCATTTCAAAACTTAAACTGTAAAAGCAGAATCAGAGGGGTTGTTTTTGTCCATCTGATTCCCTCGTTTCTGTCTTTATTCCTATTTTAATCACAGTTGGAGCTTCAAATATGAAAACATTTAAGTTCAGTGTAAAGTTCTGAGGATTAAACCTGGTTCTTGTGAGCGTTGTTGTGATGATGCGTCTGCAGTTTGATGTCTGCTCTGCTGTTCCCTCCGTCACACACCAGGCGTCATTAAAGTGGCCAAACAGGAAATGAGCGACACAGGAAATGTTTGTTTACACTGGCCTGGAATCAACTGACTCAGCTAAAGCAAAAAAATAAAAACTGATGAACTGACCGTGGAGGACGAAGTGAAGAAGGCCAGGAGAAGGAAACAAAGTAAGAGAAGGAAAACAGGGGTCTCTGAGAGCCCTCGGTCCGGCCCCTGCTCTGAGCCTCTGTTTCCCCCTCTGCAGCACCACAGAAAAAGAAAACATTTGTACAGTGTATGTGTTGAGGGCGTTTGGTGCGCCGCCCGCCTTGTACAGGATGACGGATGGAGTTTGACCTACATTTGAGTGACCCCACCCACCCCCTCACCCCCTCTTTCCTCTCCCTCACACATGTTTAATGGGGCTGGGTGTGTCGCTGGTCGATGAGGTCAGCTGGTCTGACTGCACAACTGAAACCTACAGACATGTTTCAGACTACTGCAAAACTACAGGGAGTGCAGAATTATTAGGCAAGTTGTATTTTTGAGGAATAATTTTATTATTGAACAACAACCATGTTCTCAATGAACCCA
>NW_024582593.1:852790-871960 GCF_018398535.1 Haplochromis burtoni | reverse complement strand
GCTGACTAAATACTTTTTTGCCCCACTCTATGTGAAAACAAAGTACTTTACATTTCTGTTGTAAGAACATTATACTTGTATTCATGTTACTCTTTATTGTTGCAGAAAAGTCTTGTGTTTACAGGACATCACTTTAGAGATGAAATCCTAGAATTTTACTGCTCAGACGGTTTGTTAGTACAGCAACCTCACAGCAGCCAGGTCATTAATTATGACCAATGACATGGAGCATTTTTAATGTCAGTAAAAATGCTTTAAAACACTCCAACAGCACAAACACGGTCCCGAGGTCCAGTTCAGGGTGAAGATGGCAGACAGCTAGCAGCTACGTGCCACCTGTCAGTCAAAGAAGCCACTTCCCTAATAATGCAAACTGAAGCCAATTGTGATATTTGTCTCTGACTTCTGATATGAAGATAAACTGTTGGCCTCCTTTGTCTTCAGTATATAAAACTGTGCCACCTGTATATAGTGATACCCTTTTTTTGCTTATTCGTCTCTTTTGCTTTCTCTTTATTCTGTAACTAAAGTTTAACGGCAGTTTTATGAAGAAGGAAATTACTTACAGAGACTAAACAGTTGGTGTATCGGGCTGTAAACATGTTTATTTCTGCTGTATAATTTTAACATAGGACTGACTCACTTTAGTGAACCATGGTCACTAAAAATGCAAAGATTTATTACACGTGTGTGATGTCATGATTCAGACTCTCAGTGTTTCTATGAATTATAATCAGTAAAGTGAAAACGTGTCCTTGAATACTTGAAAATCTCTGCACCTCTCCCTCTGTACCTCCTCTCTTGAGTTTGGAGAGTTTTTAAATTTGAGGAGGTTTGAGGGTGCCGTCACCCTGAAGACAGGTTCTCCTTTGTGTCTCTAGACTTAGCGCTGAGGTCCAGGTGAGTTTCCTGCTGCAGAGCTGGGACATGGCTCACTGAGCGCGCGCTGTGGTTTCTGCACTCTGACTTCATGCTGCAAACAGCTGAGCTCAGCCTCCTACTGCACAAGCCTGCGACTGTTTTCTGCCTGGAAACCGTTTTTTATGGACGGATCGCCCGCCTGTGTTTTTCTCCCCCCTCCTTCCCCCTTTTTTCTCTTTTTTTACTTCACAACCTCACTGAACTTGGAGTTGAAAATGAACTCACATCACCCCGGCCTGCTGCCTCTGTTCCACTTTCATCTCTGCAGCTTCTCTGACATCCAGGATGTGTTTGAGCCGCCACCGCCGACCTGAAGGTGCTGTGAGGCAGCAGGTGAAGCTGAAGATGCATCTTTGTCTGACTTAGACAGGATGTCATCACTTCCACCACACGTGTCAGAACGATGACGACTGCGGTGATGATAATGATGCGGCTGCTTAAAGGGTTAACCTGCAGCGACAACAAAGGAGGGAGGAAGAGGAGGCAGTGGGTGCTGCCTTTTAGCCCCGCCCTGAAATTCTTTATTGGAGAGGCTGTTTACAACCTCGCCGCATAGGAGTCCCCGGGTTCATCAGCCCTGCGGGGAGGGGGCGAGGAAGAGGGCTAACGAGCGAGGAAAGAAATGTTACAGGAAGAAGACAATAAGAGACGATGGTGAGGCCTCCAGAGCCGCCGCTTTGTTTCTTTGTCTCGTTTCTGTGAATTTAACGTGCACATGTCTGAGGCTCCGCGCGCACGTGAGGAAGAGGAGGGAGAAGAAGACGAGATTGTGTAGTTTCAGCTCTGCAGTGAAGAGAAAGTGTTTACATGTCCCTGCTGCAGCATGAAACAGTGAGCACATCACAGCCACGCCACACCAGCTTCACTAAAGAAGGAAAATCTGCTCACGTCGTCAGTGTTTTTCACTTTTTCAAGATTATGTTCACATGCATTTGTCATTTCAGCCACTAAAGCTTCAACTTTTCCACAAACCCAAAATTTAAATTTTTTTCTCCAGAAATACACCTGTGTCTAATCCTTTCTGTATTGACAGCAACATGTCAGTAATGTCAAGCTGTTTCTATCATGTCACCAGTAAAATTATTTTTTTGTCTTAGCAATGTGTCTCATTTCTGACATTAAATCATAAGAAAGCATTTTTAAAATCTATTTCTGTTTTACATGATCACGATTCAAAGAATATGTATGTATATACACAAATTAATTCCTAATAGAAAACATGTGAAAGTAAATGTGCCTGTGTTTGACAGAAAAGACCTCATTAAAAACACTCAAAAATAAGATTCTGAGTTTTCAGTTAAATATAGAATAGTGTAAATGCACCATAACTGTTGTATTTTAGGTAAATGAGTGTGAATAAACAGGTATTTCTTAATGATACTCCATATTTAGAGAGGCTGAGACAGTCAACACGCTCCACACTCAGTGTATTTACTAACGTTTTACCATGATTTTAACCGTAAACGTTTAAAAACATGCCGGTGACGCGGTGTTTCTGGTGTGGCCGTGTGTCTGCAGTGTGTTTTTCTCGGTTTTACCTGCTTTCACCTGTCCTTTTTTGTTCCTTTTTCACTCCATCTGCAGTTTACATGCCTGTCGCGCGCGTCCCCGCGGTCCCGCCTCGCGCCTCCCAACCTTTCCCCCAGTTCGAGCGCGCCGCCGGGTTCACCGGGTTTACTCTGACACCGCTGACTCCGCGGCCACGCCCCCCGACAGCCACGCACCCCGCCGCGGGCCAATCGCGTGACGCTCACGTAGCGATCACGCACCGCCTCGCCCGTGATTGGCCGCGGCCCGCTACACCTTTGACTTTGATTGGCTGCGTGTTACCACCCGCCAGACCGCTCTGAATTTCGTTTCTGTGTTTTTTGTTTTTTTTCCGGTGCTCTCAGCTGAAGCCAGTCTGCTGGCAGCGGCTCAGCGCTCCGACTGAAGCTCCAGTAGCTGTACACGGAGTTGCCGCCGACCCTTTCTCCACTCCTCCGTCCGCTCTTTCTCTTCGTCAACTCAGCCTCGCTGCTGTCAGGTCAGTTTCCAGAAACTTGGAGTGTTAGAACTGTGCTGTACCGCCCGGGGCTCCAGAACCTCCGGGTTCGGGGTCCGGGGACGGAGCGGTTCTGCAGCCCCGGTCGGGTTGTTTCGGTTCGGCTCGGCTGGGCTGTGTTGGCGCTGTCTGCTGGTTTATCTGAGGTCACAGTGAACCCAGTCACTCCTGTGTGTGCGCGCGCGCGTGAGCAGTACCAACAGTTGCATCCCTGCAGTGCATCGCTCACCGCTGCAGAAACTTTACAGATGTTTTCTTTGTTTTGGTACAGTTGATGCTTTCGGTTCCGTGTCGTCGATTAATTAGCCGGACAGGATTGACTGATTTGATTGATTTTGATATTTTCGAGCGGCTCTCAGCGTCGTTGTGTTCAGTTTGTTTCTTTGGCTTGTGACAGTGAAGCCAGTAGTTTGAGTTTCACCTGGCATGTTCTCACTGTTCTCTAACACAGATTAATTGATTAATCCGATTTTAAATTTTTTAGTACATTTTTTTTGTCTAAGTTTGTTTTTGCAAGTGTGTTTCAGTCTCTCGTGTGCCAGTTTGTTTTTCTTTATTAAACATGACATTAATTTGATTATTTTGATGTTAATCATGCAAATTTTTCACTTCCTTTAATATTTTGGCTAAACAGTTAAATTGATTTTCATCCTCTTAATGTGACAGTAAATTAATTATTTTGACAATGATCAGATGATATTTTCTTTGGTTTGACTAAACAATTAATCCATTAATTGTAAACCTGTTGAGCAAAATAATCTATTATTAATTTGATGACTCTCATGAATTTAGATTCTTTGGTCTGAGCTCACTGTAGTAATTAAAGATCGGTTTCACTGTCACTGACTCAATAAAATGTTAAAATCATTTACATTCATTTTGATTTGCATTTGGCTCTAATAGGAAACGCCTGCTTCATTACTGCTGATTT
The DNA here is from genome assembly GCF_018398535.1 of Haplochromis burtoni. Taxonomy (NCBI): domain Eukaryota; kingdom Metazoa; phylum Chordata; class Actinopteri; order Cichliformes; family Cichlidae; genus Haplochromis; species Haplochromis burtoni. The sequence continues at coordinate 868,064 of NW_024582593.1, read as the reverse complement.
AAAATAATCACGTTTTCATGAGTGCATGTTTTACCTGTTTAAACAGTTTAAAGCAAATATTTGCACCTGAAGCTGACGTGTAAAATTCTGGGTGTTTTTGTTCTAAAAACCAGTTAAAGTTATTTTCCATAAAATAAATCCTAATGTGGCGTCTCTGATTTTCCTGCGATTTGACTGTGTGAATCAGACTCAGCCTCAGTTTCATCCCAGAAATCTGCACTGAACACAAAGAAAATGCAGAGGAAGAGAAACCTGACAACACACCAGGAATCAATCCGAGTCACGCAGAAAAAAAGATCTCAGAATTAAAAACAGAAAGTGTGTCTGGAGCAATAAATGCATCCCAAGCTTCTCAATCAGGTGTGAGTGTGTCGGGGAACAGGTGTTATTAATCGTGGAGCCCAGTTGATTATTAGCACATTAAAGGCAGCGAGCGGCGTTCATTTATGAGTAAACCTTGTTGTTTCTCTGTCAATAGGTGTGGTGTGTTTTTGTGGTCGTGGGAAATCACAGTGCGGGGTCTGTGTGTTTGTGTTGAAACGGATTGTTTTGTCCAACTATACTTCCTGTCAGGAGCTTCCTCTCTCTATCTCTCTCTCTCACAGGGAGAGTTGGTTCATGTCAGTGTGGGAGGAGGAGTGGGCGGGGCTTGTTCATGATGGGGTTTTTTTTGTTTTGTTTTGTTTTTTTCTCCTATTTTTGTTAGCACCTCCCGCAATCTATTCTGGGTGCAGTGAGGTTCCCCGTCAGGCAGGGTGAGAGGTTGGGTGTACCCACTATATCCCCCCCCCCCTCCGCCTGTTCTCTCTGTTTACATCGTTATCTCTCGCCCCTCGCTTGCCCTCCTCCCCCTCTTCCTCCCTTCCTGTACGTGCTGCTAAGCAGATGCCAGACAAGCAGCCAGGAGCCCTTTGTCCCCGAGTCACCTCCCATCTACAGTTCTCGCCCCTTTAATTAATTAATTTATTTCCTGACGTGGTAGATGCAGCTCAGCCGGAGGTGGGAAAACTGTGACATCATTGGTCATTAGATGGGAGGTGTTTGGCTTTATCCGTGGAGTAAGAGGAAGAAAGAAAGAAAAAGAAGCTGGGCTGTGAGGCAGACGCTCAACAGTTTATAGGATAGTGAGCACTAACAGTGCGTTTAAGTCATATGGGAGAAAGAAGACGGTCCACTGCCTGCTTGCCATCACCCTCAATTAGCTTCCAGAAGTTGCCTGTGTAGCTAAAGCCCAACAGAAACTTCGATGAGACCAGAAGAAGCAGCTGGTTGTGGCTGAACTACCCTCTGCCCATGTCTCTACCCATGCCCCTCTTTAGGTTTCCAAAAGCAGTCCAGTCAGATGAAAGTGGGCTTTGATTGGAGCATGACTGATATACCTGTGAAGCTGATATTGGCTATTTCCCAATATATCATTATCAGAATGTATAACAGCCGAAAAATAAATCAAAGTAAGGAAGACACGGGAGAAACGATTACTTGTCCACGAGAGGACACTCTGCAACTTCCCTGTTGGCAACATATGTTTGGAAACTCCCACCAAATTCAGTCTTTAAGTCTGATGTTATTAGCCATTTCCGGGTCCAAACTTTGCTTCAGGTCCCAAAGTCAAATGAACACTGTGGCATAACTGAGAGTTAAAAACTGTCCAAATTCTTTCATGTTCAATAAAATGGTCAGTGTGGTTTCTTTACCAGGTGTAACAATTACATTTAACATCCGGGCATCCATGAAAACTGAATTTATGAAGTTTAACGGAGTTCGAAGTTAGCAGGGAGTTAGCTCGCTAGTTTCCATGTTTAAAAGTTGCTACAGTGGTAATAAAAACCCAGAGAGGCCGACAGTGATTACTGACCATTTTTGGGTCTTGTTCATATTAAATAGAACAAGATACAAAACATTAAAATATGTTAAAAAGACAACAGCTTAATAAACACACAGCAGTTTGAACCCGGAAGCAGGGTTCATACGTCATCACTTAACAAACGAATAGCAACCAGCTATTGATCAATGCGGAGGTGGGCGGAGTGTAATCAAATGATCCTTGACTTGTGATAATAAAATAAGGTGACTTTTACTCCATCATCATAATATTGCTGCAGAGACTCATAAATAACAACCTAACAAACGTCTGGGAACTTTGTTCATGTTTCCTGTGTTTTAAATTTTTACTTTTATATTTTGAATCAGGTTTAAACACACTCAGGCTCTAGCTTTTAGGGTAGAGTGTAGCTGAATGTGCCAAAAACTGCAGTACCTCTAACATCCAGCAGAGGCTCCAGCAGCATTCAAAATGGTAAATGGCCTGTATTTATAATAGCGCTTTACTAGTCCCTAAGGACCCCAAAGCGCTTTACATATCCAGTCATTCACACACATATTCACACACTAGTGATGGGAAGCTACATTGTAGCCACAGCCACCCTGGGGCGCACTGACAGAGGCGAGGCTGCCGGACACTGGCGCCACCGGGCCCTCTGACCACCACCAGTAGGCAACGGGTGAAGTGTCTTGCCCAAGGACACAACGACCGAGACTGTCCGAGCCGGAGCTCGAACCGGCAACCTTCCGATTACAAGGCGAACTCCTAACTCTTGAGCCACGATCGCCCCAAAACAAAAAATGGGGCAGAGACAGACATGCGGCAAAGAGCCACGGGTCGAACTCTAACCCGGGCCCCCCACTCTCCGGGCCACCAGTGCCATTTGGTCATAATTCTGCGCTTCTGAGCTGATTTTTGCTTTAAAATCACAGAAAATAATCCGATTAAAGTGACGAGAAATGCTAAAGTCTTTTAAAACTGACCTTTGACCTCTCGACTGTTCTCAGGTCAGCCGTGTGGACAGACAGACAGCAGCAGCCATGGAGCAGAAGTCGTACGTCGAGTACCATGACCTGGAGGCTGCCGAAGCGCTCGTCAGCATGAGCTTCTGGGGTCAAAGGTCGCACAAGCCCCGCCCACTGACGCCCACCTCTGACTCCTGTGACTCTATCCAACTCCACTCGGAGGGCACAGATACACCAAAAGACCTGATCGCCCTCTCCTCGCTGGTAAGAACCAATACAGTCAGAACGTTAGAAAATGTTAAATGCACACGCATGACTAAATGACCTCATCAGACACATCGTTACCATATTTATAAAAATGTAACATAAAAAATTATTTCTAGGTTTTTCATTATTTAGTTAACTACTTAATTTGTTTTAAGTAATTTTCTTCTGTGAATGAATTCGTAGCATTTGGGATCCGTCTGTCTAACACCTGCTTTCTCTCTCAGTGTATAACTCCGCCTCAAAGTCCAAGCTTCGCCGAGGCCTCCGCTACCCCCATCCTCACCATCGCCTCCAAACCGCACTTACCCTCCCCCGCCCTTCACAGTGACCCCCATGCCGTCACTTCAGAGACCTCAGCACTTGCACCTCACTCAGAGTCAACCTGTGTGGCTCCGCCCAGCAGAGCGATGGCCACCAGTGTCATCCGCCACACCGCTGACAGCCTCAGCCTTCCTCTGCCCAACACCGAGCTGTCAGAAACTTCCACGCAGCCTCTGCCACCACTTCTGCAGACGCTTCCAGAGGAGAAGGACGACCCTCCCCCAACTCCCGACACCCCCCCATCGCCTCCCGCCTCAGCTTCTCCACCTCACTCGCTGTCTTCCTCACCGCTGCTCTGCCAGGTTTTCCCGGTGAACGGCCGAACGGGGATGATCTCCGCCTTCGTCCAGGCCCCAGTTCAGGTGCAGGGGCCGGGCGGGCCCAAGCCAATCCTGCCCCAGTCTCCCACTTCCAGCTTCGCCCAGCCGCTGCTGCTGGGCTCCGCCGTGCCGCAAGGGACTGTGATGTTTGTGGTGCCACAGCCACCCGTGCCCCAGCCGCAACCAGGCCCGCAGACCGTCATGACCTTGGGCAACACCAAGCTCCTCCCACTCGCCCCAGCTCCTGTTTACATGCCGTCAGGAGCGAACAGTGGCACCTCGCAGGCAGACTTCTCTCGCAGACGGGACTACGTGTGCACCTTCCCTGGGTGCAAAAAGACCTACTTCAAGAGTTCACACCTCAAGGCTCACCTGCGCACACACACAGGTATGAGTCACCTCAGGGGAAGGAGAACCACAGACAGACACTCACCTGTCTTATAGACATGAGCTAACCACTTACGTGTCCTATTGCTCCACAGGTGAGAAGCCATTTAGCTGTCACTGGGAGGGCTGTGACAAGCGGTTTGCCCGCTCCGATGAGCTTTCCCGCCACCGCCGCACGCACACTGGTGAGAAGAAGTTTGTCTGCAGCGTGTGTGAACGGCGGTTCATGCGCAGCGACCATCTGACCAAACACGCCCGACGGCACATGACTACCAAGAGGCCGTCATCGTGGCCCGGCGAAACCCGAGACCTCAGCAAAGGCGCCCTGCCAAAGGGTCAGAACAGAGGACCGGCACTTCCCGTTGGCGTGCTGGTTCCTGCTGCCAACTAACTAACAGACTAGTGTCACTCACAGGGCCATCTCAGGAGCCCCGGGGGGAGGGGCCAAACACCGACCAGACTCTTAAAGAGTGACTGTGACTGGTTGTTTCAATCAGCTCCGCCCACCACATCAGGACGATGTTTTGTACTCGGCTACGTTTACACGACCTCAGAACAGGGTCAGACACACCTGGACTCATTTTACAGGGACCTGTCCTGCTCACTTCCTGCTCTGAAGGGTAGCTTAGCATGAATGGCAGTTTAAAATAAGCCATCCATTCATGATCTCGCTAAAAAAAGACGCCATGGCTCAGTTCTTACTGGCTTCTCATTGGCCAGGGTCTGGAAGCCTGCTGAGGGGAGAACAGTAGATTTACTATATTACTATTATAGATAAGCTATATTAGTATATGGAAGTTCAGGAAACAGGCGCCATTGAGCGAGGGCGTTTTGTCCTTAACCGACCAATCAGCATGTGTCAGCAGAATGCTAACAGCTTCACTGTGAGAAAAATTGAAGGACCTTTATTACCAGGAAGTGATTGCTCTTCTATATATAAGGAGATCTGTCACTAGCTGCTGTCAGCTTGTCACAGAAGTGACAGGAAAAAACCCAAAAAGACCCAAAAACCCTGTTGGTCCCATGTTTGAAGTTTCAGCACATGTATGACGCAGACAGGAGAGCAGAGCAGGTCCCTTCAGGAGTTTAAGGCCGTCCTTCAAGTGGAGGAGGCGCTCAGATGAATCCAGTTCTTTTCTATGTTCATGCTGCCGAGAGTTGAACGATCTGAGTGCCGCCGTTTTCCTGTTACTTTTGTTAACGTAGACATAGCCGTCATCAGCAGAGGACGGCAAGCTTTCTCCACCATTCTCAGGACATTTTATTCCCACGATCCACAAACACACCGCCGCAGGAGGAGGAGGACCTGAAGGCACCAGGCTGCTACTCACTCACAGACATCCACACAAAGCCGATGTTGCACTGGAATATTTTTGAATCTCACTTGTTTTTGTACTCTCTCTCGCTCTCTCTCCCCCGCCGTGTACCATCACGGCTGCGTCTTTTTAGTGACTCGTTAGCGACCTGTTAGCGACTCGTGTACACTCTTATTGTTTGCCAAAGCCTCAGTATCATGCTTCTTAGCCCACGTCTGTTCTGACTGTAAATACTGTAAATATCTTGATATCTATATGAGTGTTATGTGTAATCCAATCTACATTTATTCACAGTACGAGATATTAATATTTTAAGAGTCTGTGGACAGTATTCATTACTGTGATACTACCTACTATCTTTGCTTTACACATTATTATTATTATTATTATTATTATTATTATCATTGTTAATATTATTATTATTATTATTTAATAAACATTCGTTGAGGAAAGTGCTGTTTTTGATAGTTTGATTTGGCCCATAGTGTAGCCAGTAAAAATACCTCATGTTATTAAATGTTATTCTTAATAATAACAGCTTATATTAAAATAATCCTTTTCTTTTTCTTTTGAACATTTACCTGTACACCACGGTGATGGTGAAGAAAACGGCTTTTATAATAAAATGTTACCACGAGGCTGGCACCAGCTGTTTTTTGCGTTTGTCTGCAGTCATTGTTTCACTGAGAATTTCAACAGCTGGAAAAACTTTACTCATCAATACTTTTGTGATTTTTGACTAAAAGTCTAATTTTGTACTTGGCGTCTGTGTTTTAAGCAAAACTAAAACACTGCAGTGAAGCACATTGCTGCACATTCCTGGCTCATGTTACTGATCCAACTCCACAGTAAACATGCAGCACATTTTAAATCCACGTGGATGCCCCGGGGGTATTTGGGGTTCAGTAACTTGCTCAGGGACTCTTCAGATGGATGCAGTAGCTGAGGAACCTCAGAGTGATTAGCATCTCGCTCTAAATCTTGAGCCAGTCTAAGCACCATGATTTTTTTTGGAGGGGAACCCTCAGGTCGGGTGTAGCTTTTCAGTAAAGTCCCATACTGGATGTTTCTTTGCATGTAGGCGAGTGAGTGAATTCAGTGAATAATCAGCATCGTTGACCTCAGTATAAACTGATGTCTGATTTGTTGGTGTGTAAACTCCACCACAAGCTGCACTGACCTGTCTGTATGTAATCACCATACTTCAATCTGTTTTTCACCATGTTTAACATAATTCAGCAGCTGCACATCCTGTACAGATCCAATATCTGATTTTAAAAAATTTATTTTATGTTCACATAAAACATTTACATTTCCAGTTTAACACGTCACTTGCTCTGCAGTGCTTACCTTTAAAAATAATCTCTCATCTTGCTCAACTGTCCCCCTTTTCCCCATCTCGGAGTGAGGTTCTCATTCGTCTTCCTGCCTGTTGCACAGCAGCTGGGCCTTTGTCACACAGCATGTCTGAGAGCTAAACTGCACACTGAGAGTCTGTGTTTGCTTACATTTGATGAACTGATTTAAAAGTTGGATTTTAAATTTCCTGCCACTTAAAAAGCTTTCCTCCCTTACAAACAAACAAATGACCTCTAAATTCAACTTCTACACATGCAAACATGTGATTTTATGATCTGACATTAAGATCAATTAAAAGGTAAGTCTAATTTACTTATTTAAAATTATTTTTTCTTTTGCCAGTGGACAGCCATCTTTAAAATGGCCACCATCTTGAGTTTTAAAATGGCTGGTGGGCTTTAAAAACAAAACTGTACAATAAAGGAGTTGATGTGGCCTCAGAGCAGGAAGATCCTGGCTTTGAATGCACCAGCCGGGGTTCTCCCTGTTCCTTGGTGGGTTCTCTAGCTTCCTCACACATGTGGTTTAGGTTAACTGGTAACTCTTGGCCAAAGCTGTGAATGTGAATCTCTTCACTCTCTGACAGCTGGATGGATAGTCTCCATGTTAGCTGGCACATATGAGAGAGATAAGTGTATGTACTTATATCCCCCCAGGAATAGTCTTCCTGTAAAGCTCAGTTATCGGCTGAACTATTAAACATTTTAAACCTCATTAATACATGAAAATTAGCACCTGTTCTAGGCTAACTCGCACTTGTGTAATGTTTCTGTTAAAATGGTAAAAAATAAACGACATCAGCATGTTTTCACAAATTAAAGGAATATTTAATGTTGTAATATTAGATTAACAGAATAGAACAGTAAAGATTGCTTATAAAAAATATATATTTTAGGCTTGCTATAGCAAATTAAAATGTTATGTTATGTTTAAAATACTTTTTAAAAATAGTTTGGGCACAAAAAAATTAAAGCATTAATTGGAATTAAGGACATAACCAGGTTAGCGTTGCATAAAGCTAGCTAGTACTGGCTTCATCCACAGGTCAGAAATATCCAACTGTTTAAAACTGACTGTAGGGTAATTCTGAAAACACCACACAAAGAAAACCCTCAAAGCAGGACCGAAAAAGAAGATTTGGTTGAATGTTTTTTATTTTTAGTCTAAATGTGAAAACAAGTCGGACACCACAAAGTCAATGCTTTTATATTTTTCTGGTATAAAGTTTGGCGCTCAGGAGAAAAACAAAGGAAAGGGACGGGAAAAAAATGACCATTGGAACTGCTCATCCCAAAATGCATCCCAACGAATGACCTCTGATAATTTTTTTGATTTCAGTAAAAACAAAATACAGTGTGTAATTTGTGTACTTACTGTTGTGTGTAACTGTATTTGGGGCTGCGTTTTGTTCCTGACTGCAGTGCCCACTTTTTGACTTTGCTGTTAAACGTTTCCATGGAAACAGCACCCTGTACCAATCAGACATCGCTTTTTGAGTTTAGGATTGTGGGTAGAGTAGTTCTTTTTCTCGACATCGTTAGTGTTATTCTTCAAACATCGTAGCTGTCAATAAGACGCCTGTGGATGGCACATAACCAGAATCCCTGTGGACATTTATAAAGGTTACTGCTAATAAATAATAAACTGTTTAAACTAATACAGGTTCTTCTGTGTGAAGGTTAGCTAATGCTCACACAATCCAATATCACATTACAAATGAAACATTTCATTCACATGCAAACATTCACGCTCACTTTTCTGATTGTTGTTCCTATACATTCAGACGAATGCATAAAAAATGAGCCTCACACATATCAAGTGAAACTCGTATGTTTTGTTGTTATTTTTTGTCTTTTTGGATCATTTTAAACGCCCACCGTGTTCAGTCAGCGGCATTCATAAATAAATCACAGCCAGTCCTCTTTATTTTCCTGATTTTAAGTCCTTCACTGGGCAAAATGGCGGCTTCGTTGCGCTGTGTGGAGATAAATGAGGTTAATTCTCCGGCTTCACAGTTTCGTTTCCTCCGTGTGTGAAGTTTCTGCTCCACGACAACAGAGTTACACAACCTGAGCTCCGCGCTCTCTGCCCACACCACCAGGTAGCAACCGCCATCCAATCACCACGTGGGGCTGAGGGGGTGTGACCAATGGGAGCACACGTCGTCATGACTTGGCCCGTGAGAGGGGGCGTGTCATCTGTGTGGAATGGTTTCCGCCCCTTTGTCTTACTGACCGACATTCGGCTGGAGCCAAAGTAAAATATAAAGTAAAAATAGAAGAAAAAACAGTGGAGTCTGGTGGAGGCCGTGGGCGGGGAAACAGTGACGCCATGTGGTAATGTGAGGTATTAAACGCACTACAGGACAATAAAACAATATACAAACGATTATGACATAATCACAAGTATTACCCCTGAGAGCAGATATGTATGAGCCTAATCTGGCTCAGTTATGGCAAATGACCAGTGGGCGCTGGAGAAAAGTAAACATAACATTAAAAACCTGAACAAAAACCATGTAAACCTTAACACATAGGGGGGGTTTATTATGCAGCAGTAAAATACTGTGATCCACAAATGATTTCAAAAGGTGGGTTCAGATGATTTATTTTACCCCCAAACAGATTAAAATCTACCCCAAATCTTCAATAAATGACACATTTAATATTTCAATTTGCAAAACAAAACAAGGGTATGGAGGGAGGAGACACTGGAGGGAGAGGGGTGAAGCCAAACACCTCTCTCCAGATGGAAATCTGACAACAAACCTTTGGAGCAGAACATTTCTGATGTGGCTTCTTGTTTTCATGTCTAATGACAAATATAAAAATGACTCTCAAAATGCCTCAACACTGGTGTTTTTCTGCATCAAGTACAGAAAAGATTTAAACAATGCTGACCAGTCAGTGGTAGATGCTCCTGGATTGGGAGCTTTGGCTACTGCACACATGGCTTTCCTTCGTGATGAGGGAACTGTTGTTGATGCCCCCACTTTAGGTACTGGGAAATAATGGCTACTCATTTGGCAGGCAAGCGGGAAAATGGGATCTGGAAGGGCTGTTTTCAATCTGAAGTCCAGCATCATCTCCACTGTTTGGCAGAAGCTCCAGGTTGTTGTATTTCCCTCCTATAGCCAAACTCATCTCTAACTGAGAAGTGCCCAATGAGTGTGGTGTCATCTGCAAACTTTAAATTTTACTGACTCAGTTGATCAGTTTTCCTAATCTTTCCATGAATAGTCTGATGGTGTACTGCTATAAATTATGGGATGTAATGGCCTCTTCTGTCTCTATAAAGGATCCTTCAGTGTCTCCTCTACTAAAGGAGGTAATAAAGGAAACACTGAAGCTCCTTTCCTCAGTATTTAGAGGATTCAATCAGCTCTGATTATGGCTGCACAGACTTCTAGATCAGTCTCTGCATTTGACTTTCAAAGTTTGTTTCTTCTCTGTAATGTTTGAGCAAAAATGTTCAGCTCTCATTTCAAGACAAACTTTGGATCACTGTGTTGTGTTGTTATTTGCTGGGGAAAAAACACATCATCTCGCCATTAAATTTCCATTCTGCTATACATATGAAGGAAATGTACTGCTATGTGCTGGCAGGGTTTAATGGATTTATTTGTTTCGATGATACTAAACTGGATATTTTCATATTGATGACTCTGAATTCAGCTGCTGGAACCTCCAACTGATATTTGATGGAAAAACATTCAGTATAGAAGAAAACTGGCAGACTAATCAATAATCAAAGTAATGTTTGGCAGCAGGTTTGACTGAGCTCAGAGACGGGATGGAAGAAGCTTCTCATTAACAGTAAATCACTGTGTGTACAGTTCTTTGTAAACTAAGCTGGAATAATTGGTGTGAAGCTTTTAACACTGCTGATTGTTTTTTGAATTGCCTGAATATTAATGGACTGAAGCTTCCAGCCACAGTGATTCATTGTGTGTCATTGAATCCATTGCGTGTGCTGGGCTGCAGCTTCATGGTTCCATCTAGTGGACTGATAGTAGAAGTAGAGCAGCTGATGGCAGCTTCCTCTGCCTCGCACTGGTGTCTGACTGCATTCAGCTGACATTGAGAGGAAGCAGAAAAGAAGTGGCTGATATTTGGACAACACACATGATGGAAAGGAGGACTTCAGTTGATGTGCACATGAATGATTTGTGTTTCCTCTGCAGGTGAACTTAGAAAGTGAGCGTGAGCAGATGTGAATGTGAATTCAGCAGCATGGAGCAGTGTGAGCACAGAGAGGAGGGAGTTCCTACCCCTGAATCTACCCTGTGTGGGGAATATGAGAGCCAGACCAAAGCTTGGAGGTGAGAGGACAATCTCTGACTGTCAGGACTCTTCTCCAGGTCACAGCTCAGCACTCACATCACTGCTCTATCAATATTCACAGGAACCTACCTGATGATGATGATGAGATGATGAGATAGCCTTCATTTGTCAGTTGCAGGTCTTTTGCCCACAACCGAGATGACAGACCTTGCCGACCGTACATATAATACACAAACATCACATTGGGGAGACAGGTCAGGCCAGGTAGCGAGGAAAAAAACATTGAAATGTGTAACACAGAAGGATAATACAGGAATGCACAGATATCAACACACCATAGCACAATAAACACAGACAGCAACATGGGAAAGAGTTCCAGTGTGTCCATCTGATCTGGGACCGCTGCAATCTTTCGACTGCGCCTCCAGCTGACCCGATGTCCACATCATGGGGGAGGTAAGCATTGGAGGTGGCGTTGGATAGGGAAGGTGATGCGTCAGTGAGTGCTTATCAGTATCAGTATATGTATGTGTGTGCGTGTCCATAGTTCAGCTGAGACAGTGTCCTTCGCCCCGCCAGGCTAAGTAAACAGTCTTCCAGCCAACCCAGGTGGCCTTGTAGGGAATGGGAAGGAACAGACTCAACACAGTCGTTATCAGGGAGTTTTTGTTCGGCTCCAGCCTTGAGCCCACAGCTGGCGCCGAAGGGGTAGCCGGATTATGATGGTAATTTTTATTTTGCAAACAACTCATGAGAATTTCAAGCTGTTTTTAACACTCCGACACTGGTCTCTCAATCTCCCGTTAATAGCTGCGAGTTTCTCCGTGATGTTATTAGCCGTCGATTCTGTGGTCTTGTCACTCTTTTTTGCTCACATAGCAGATTCTGAGACCTCACGACCGCAGCCAACTGATCCGAGATGTAGCTTCCACCCAGAGATGTTGTTCTGAGTTGATTCTTTCCTGATGTAATGTAAACCTGGACCTGGACCCAGCTGTGTGTACTTAAACGGTGTAAGCCAACAACCCTGTACTGCAGAAAGAGGAGCTGTTGTTCGGAACTCACTGATAGCTGTCAGTTTTGAACATCTGAGGTTGTTTCTAGTCTCTAACCAGCATCTCAAAGGAAGCCACTGAGCAAGGAATTCATTTATTCTATTAAAAAAAAAGTCAAAGATCCTGAATTTTTATATTATTCTGAAGAACAATGGATTTCCTTTTTAGAGAGGAACAATACACCAGCTTTATTTGCATATACATTAATGTAAAGGTGGTCTGGAGAGGTAAAATAATTTCATACTCTTCATATAAAAAACTAAGACACTGAAACATGCACTTCAGGAGGTGAAGAAACTGGAGACCCTTCCTTAGGGATTAATAAAGTATTCTGATTCTGATTCAGCCACATGCCAACAGAAATAATTTGTAAACTTATTAAAAACACATAATCTAAATACTTTCTTTTTTTTTTAAACAGCAATAAAATGGAAAACTGTTCTGTTCTCTAATTTAAAAAAAGTAAACAATCAGAAAAATCGTCAACAGAAGATGCATCTGGACACATCACACAAGATCACAGGGTAACAAACGTTTTAGACAATATTACTCAAAATTAAACACTCAAGAGGGAGGAAACCTGTAGGGGGTATTTTACAAGCCTGAACATTCCAACTAACAGGCAGATTTTCCACTGCCAGTGCAGCTAGCTAAACAATGAGGAATCACTTACTACTAAAGAGACAGACAGTGAAAGTGGACAGTATATTTGACTTTATATTCTTGGTATACTCTTTGTATTCTTCTGCTATCTGTACCTGAGCAGTGGTAATGCGCACTCTTTGGTTTTAACTTAAACGTGACAAGGGGCAGCACAAAAGTGATCACCTTAAACTGATTTTTAGTTTTAGCATCCTTATTTTCCCAGAATTATTGGTTCTGTAACTCGTTAACAGACAGAGATACATCTATGTCCATTTTTGATGTAAATTAGCCTTTATACATTTAGTGTTTCATTTCAACAGGTGTTTAGCCTCTCTCACAACTTTAGTCAACCTGTATTTCGACTCTTTGAAACTGTCACTGATCCTACTCCAAGAGTGTTAGTAAGTCTGGAGATGTGGGACCTAATTCACCTGAGTTGCTGACCAGAGGGAAGCAGGTCAAACAGGTAGTGGGCAAGGTGTGAGGTGTCACCTGTGATGGCCCTGGTTTACCTGAGACAGGAAGATCTGGCGATGGCCTCCAGGGTTGGTTGGACCCTCAGTGCAGCCTTCCTGTTCTTACTCGTAGCCCCTGAGTACCAGACATCAAGCTGGAGGAGAGCACGCTCTCCAGTGAGGAGTTGTAGAAGGCCAGCAGCAAATTCTGGTCCAGGTTATTCTTCCTCAGGACATGGAGGAAGTGCGGCCACTCCTGGGCCCTCTTTACTAGGGCAATGGTGTTGTGGGTCCAGTTGAGATCAGCAAATATGTGGATGCCCAGAAACCTGAAGGTGGAGACAGATTCCACTCATTCTCCATTGAGAGGGGAGTGAACCTGTCTGTGCCTCCTGAAATCAATGACGAGTTCTTTTGTTTTAAGGACATTAAGCTTCAGGTTATTTTCTGAGCACAAGTTCTCTACCTCCCCATTCTCATCTCCATCAGAGGTAAGCCCAACCACATTGGTGTGATTGGCATACTTGATGATGGTGTTGGTTGGGTGGGTAGGTGCACAGTGACAGTGGTGTTGAGAGGTTGGGCCCAAGTTGGACTGATTGAGGTTGGTTTGTGAGTCTTCAGTCTGACTGAGTCATTCATAAAGTATTCTGTTCCAGCTTCTGGAGGACAACATCATCACTTTTGTAAAGAATGAGCGGAAGAAGATCGAGAAGGTTCTGAGTCCAGATTATCCAAAATGCTCAAAGAGACAGAGGAAGGATGAGGAGGTGCTGAAGAGTAAGGATGAGGAGCAGAGGAGGTGCACAGAGTCATTCATGACAATCACATTGTACTTCTTGAGGAGAATGAAGCAGGAGGAGCTGGGCGATCAACTGCAGAGCAGTAAGCAGATTTCTATAAAGATTACTGTTTTTGCTCTTTAGGGGAAAGAAATTGTCATGTAAACTTTATAAAGCATTAACTGATATTCTGATTTTTTTTATTCAGAACATGTTGCTGCAGTTTGTCAGTGAAGCTGCTGTCTCTGGGACTTAAGAGTCCTCACTGTAAACTGGAAATTCTCAGGTTAGATCACACTGTTGGATTTGAGATCTGTTTGCCAAATAGACATTACATTTACTTTAGTAAGTAAATTGGGGGGTTTTAGTGCTTCGTAAGAACACAAAACAGACAAAGTGCTTTACAGTAGTATCAATAAAACCAAAGCAATGCCCCCAAAACAATAGGGAGACACATACATCAAATAAAATGAACACAAAGCTATTCCACGTATTCCCACGCCAATCGCCCTTATTTTTTAGATGGGTAAATGCAGGAACTAGGGTGTAAGCTCGGAGCCATTCAGTAAGTGGGTGCCTCAACCCATATGGCCATAAAAGTAAGAATCCATAATTTAAATTGAAATCTAAACCTAACAGGTAGCCAGTGCAAAAGCTTTAAAAGCGGGGTGATGTGTGATTAATAAAACAGAGTGAATCGTAAACCTCTGATCAGCATTTAGGGCAGATTGAAAAAGGCATTTAATAGATGCTTCAATCAAACCAGAAAACACTTCATAACAATAATCCAAATGTGAAGAGATAAAAGCATCAGGAATCTTCTATTCAGTTTATAAGCCCCATTTATATATGTTTCCCTTGGGACATATTTTTGAAAGGTATAATTTTTTTGTTATCACTGCTTTGCCGATGACATTCAACACTATATTCCAGTCAAAGAAAATGACAAAGGGTCATTTTAACCACTGCTTAAGTGATCTAAAAACGTTATATGTCTAAATGAGAATAAGACTGTGGTGGTTGTTTTTGGTTGCCCCAAACAGCTCAACAACTCTGCTTGCACTCTTGGCACTTTAGCTTTTCACACTCAATATTTGTAAATGTAATTAAGTAGGGTCATCTGCTTAAATGTATCTATTAGGCTAATGAATGTGTGTGTGTGTGTGTGTGTGTGTGTGTGTGTGTGTGTGTGTTGAAGGACATGTGTGTGTGTGTGTGTGTGTGTCTTTCAGTCGCTTTGTTTTTATCTTTTTAATGGTAAACTTGCTTAAATCAGTACCCTGTGACACTATCACCA
>NW_024582593.1:838806-852770 GCF_018398535.1 Haplochromis burtoni | reverse complement strand
TGTGTGTGTGTGTGTGTGTGTGTGTGTGTGTGTGTGTGTGTGTGTCTTTCAGTCGCTTTGTTTTTATCTTTTTAATGGTAAACTTGCTTAAATCAGTACCCTGTGACACTATCACCACTCATTTCTTTCCCATTACCTATGTTGGGTAAAAAAATCTAGTCATTTTATTTGAACTTTTTTTCTTGGAGTATTTATATTTCTTTATTTAATTAGTAAATTATTGGAAGCTAAGGGATTTATTGTGATAAGGGCAAAGAGTTAAAAAACGCACAAACTCAGAAGTTCTAACAAAATATTTTAACACATTGTTTTTTCTCTTGTCCACTATTTTACTTTTCAGGTTGAGGAGCTGCAATCTTTCAGAGATAAGCTGTGAAGTGCTTTCTTTAGCGCTCAGCTCCCAGTTGTCTAGTAAGAACACCTCGCAGGATTCAGGAGTGAAGCAACTGTCTACAGGACTCAAGAGTTCATACTGTACACTGGAAACTCTCAGGTCAGATCAACATATACATTTGTTTATTCCTTCAGAAATTTAAAAAATAAGAATTGTAGCTACCAAATACAGGTTAATTTATGTGTTATGTTTTACTTCTATCTACGTTACTTAAACTGTCAAATTTCTTAACTGCTTAACTAAACAAACTTTGGGAAGGGAATTTTTTAACCATCACCGAAACAAGATTAAATATTGCAGAATATACTTCTTCCTGTACCATGATTACGTGTTGAAACCAGTGTTGTCTTATTTTTTTTCTTATTAATTCTTCCGGACGAGAAATTGTAGACTCTCACAGAGAAGCTGTGAAGCTCTGTCCTCAGCTCTCAGCTCCTTGTCCAAGTCTTAGAGAGTTGGACTTGAGTCACAACGAACTGTGCGGTTCAGGGGTGAAGCACCTGAGGAGTCCCAAGTGTACAATTGTCAGGTCAGATCAAGAGATATTTTTGATTCTTTGAGAAAATAACCAATGAGAAAAGATGTTGTAAACATTATACCTTTTAAACATAATTTTCACTGTTAGTATGTTAGTATTGCTAAGTGTTCTCTAACAAGACTGAAGCATTTTCATCTGTGAAAACACAGAATTTTCATAATCTAATCCAATCAGATTATAGTATACAACATCACTGAAAATGCTCACTATCATGCATTTTTGCAAAAGCTGCAGTAAAAAACTATGGAAACTGGTAAATGATACATAAATAAATAGGGCAGCACGGTGGCACAGTGGTTAGCACAGCAAGAAGGTCCTGAGTTCAATTCCACCATAAGGCCTGGGGTTCTCCCCGTGTTTGGGTGGGTTCCCTCCGGGTACTCCAGGTGTCCGTCCAAAGACATGCAGTTTGTGGGGATAGGTTAACTGAATATTCTAAATTGCCCATAGGTGTGAATGTGAGTCAAACAATTTGTGGTAACTTGCTATTTTTAATTGAACAACAACAAAAATAACATTATGTTTTATCATCGTTTAACACTGAGATTTCTACTACAACACTTAATAAACCACTGTACATAAGTATCATATCTGTAATGCAATTATTTAGCATTATTTAATAAAACTTAATTATTTAATTTCCTTCTAGAACCACCTAGGCTGTTCTAAAATATCTGTTCATTACATTATTTTTGTGACCATAGACGGTCACGTAAGGGTTTCTCAACAAACACATTCAGCTATGATCAAATATGTTTACAGTTCGATTAAAATTGATCCAACTGATTACCATTATTGCTCAGTAGCAGACAGTAACTGCAAAATTGAGTCATTGTCCATCCCGGACACCAGGGGCCGAAACTGAGCGACCCTTTCTCTTGCAGCCAATTAGATAACCCGGAAGCAGTAACAGGAAGGTCTCCAGCTGGATATGGGTTTGATGAGGTCTGATTTTTGAGGAAAGTGAAGCTCAAAGTTTGTCTTCAGAGGCTGAAAGCTGCTCAGATCAAAGATACAAAACATAAACCAGCCTTTAAATCAATTTATTTATGCTCGAGTGACTCAAAGAAACCGACTAATTCCTGCAGATTCGTTTTTCGTTTACATATTGCATATGTTTACAGATTTTTGTTGATGCCAGTCTCTGATATGCAAACACTCTCCTGTAAATGGAGAGTTATTGTAATGTCGGGCGTGTTACGTGAATTTTGGCGCTAAATCTCCATGGTGACAGCTCATTTAGATGAGAGGGAAGCAGAAAAGGCGCCGTTGACTGAGCTTTAATGTGAGTTTAAACGACAGCCCTGATGACAGACACTTTAAAGCAGAAATCAGTTATTCAATGTCCATATGAGGATCCACATAATTTGGAACAATCCGCTGAACTCAACTGCACGAACACAGATGTAAATCTTGACTCTTTCGGCGTTAATGTCTCATTACAGAAGCCTTTTTCTTTTCTTTGAGAGACGTTGTAACGTGTTTTTAGAATCACAGTTTAAAATGCTTAATATGAAAAAAATGCGAGGAACCCTGAAAAGTCTGAAAGGTTTCGTAAGCGCTCCATTTTGTTAAAGCGGTTACCTACAGTTTTGTAACCCGCTAACAGAGTTTGAATTTCCCGCAATCGTTTAGGGGTTACGTGAGCACTTCTCTCGACCTGACTGGCTGCTGCTGCTTCTTCTTCTTCTTCTATATAGGGTTTACTGGCAGTTGGCAAACAGCAAAATGGTGCATTACCGCCACCAACTACCCGACTGGCTTGGTCCCTCCCGACGGTTTAAAGGGACTCCTCGTATTGGCCAGCAGTTCTGGCGCCAAGATTCCAATAAAAGGGCGAGCTGAAGCAGAGGCCTTTCACTGTCTCCGTCTGTCCGCTGCTGCTATCTTTGCTTTCGGCAACTTTTAGCTTCTTAGGTTTTTTCTTTTCTTCGTCCTTTCGAACCCGCGAATTCACAATGCTGACCGCGCGCTCCCCGCTCTCTGTGAAGAACGAGCAGACCCTCAGCGGGCAGCTGGACAAAATGTCTCTGGACAAAGAGAACACGGTGAGGCTGCTTCAGGTTCCCGCTCACAGAGGCCGCCGATTCTTTAACGTCACCGAACAATTACAGGTATCGATAAAGAGTCGCTGTGTGTGCTGACGGTCTGTGTCTCCTTTCAGCCTCCGGGCCCGAACAGCAGCCGCATCCTGGCGTCCCAAACCGCGCGGAGGATCTTCGACGCTGCTGCGGTAAGTGAGAAAGAAGCCGCAGGAAGCTTCGTACTTTTAGCGGATTCCTCATATCAGCGGACCGAGTCGATGCTGAGCTCACTGACGGCAGCTTCGTGTGTGTTACTGTGCAGATGTGGCGCCTAAACTGTGGCCGTGGCGCCAACAGTGAGCGGCAGGGCTGAGGTCGGTTCAGGGTTCTAGTTTATTAGGAAGAGCTGCTGTGGTGTTCAGGTTTTATGCCGTTTCTGTTATTTTGTCCACCACCTTCAGATCAGTGAACGATACAGGCAGCAAATCTGCACAAACTTTAACTTTTCACTGTTTTTGCTCCAGAATCGATGAATAAGCTAATCAATAATCCTGAGCAATGATCTTTGTCTTCAGCCCAAAGTGAAAAAGAGCTCGCAGGAGGAGGAGCCTCTGCTGAAGGACAACCCTCGCCGCTTCGTCATCTTCCCCATTGAGTACCACGATATCTGGCAGATGTACAAGAAGGCAGAGGCGTCCTTCTGGACGGCAGAGGAGGTAGGTAGAGCTGTAATGGGGCGGGGCTTGATGCTGGACGCCGTGATGCTGACGTGCTCTTTCTGTGCAGGTGGATCTGTCCAAGGACCTGCAGCACTGGGATGCCATGAAGGACGAAGAGCGCTACTTCATCTCCCACGTGTTGGCCTTCTTTGCCGCCAGCGACGGCATCGTCAATGAGAACCTGGTGAGCCGCTGCGCCTGCTCTTACAGATGGTTTTGAGGTCACGGACCGCTGTAACACTCTTGTTGTCGCTCTTTGACCAACAGGTGGAGCGCTTCATGCAGGAAGTGCAGGTAACGGAGGCCCGGTGTTTCTACGGTTTCCAGATCGCCATGGAGAACATCCACTCAGAGATGTACAGCCTGCTGATCGACACGTACATCAAGGACCCCAAAGAGAGGTACGCAGGAGGCGGGGCCAAATACTGTTCTGTAATGGCTTAACTGGCCTGTACTGATCTAACTGGTGAGTCACGATGTGTTCCCGCCCTCAGAGAGTACCTGTTTAATGCCATCGAGACGCTGCCGTGCGTGAAGAAGAAGGCTGACTGGGCGCTCAACTGGATCGGCAACAAGAACGCCACCTACGGTAAATAAGCTGCTGCCCATTAGGCCACCTGACACAATGGTTCCACCTCAAGCAGCTTCATTGATTATTGTCTGTTTATTGATCTGCAGGAGAGCGCGTGGTGGCCTTTGCCGCTGTGGAGGGGATCTTCTTCTCGGGTTCGTTCGCCGCCATCTTCTGGCTGAAGAAGAGAGGCCTGATGCCCGGCCTGACCTTCTCCAACGAGCTCATCAGCAGAGACGAGGTGAGGCGCCCTGTTGGTGTCGGATTGCAGGTATTGATCCAGTGATGATGTCACTCTTAACGTGTGTTTGTGTGCCTGGCGCGTTTAGGGTCTGCACTGTGACTTTGCCTGTCTGATGTTCAAACACCTGGTGAACAAACCGCCCAAGGAAACTGTCATCAGCATCATCAAGAACGCCGTGGAGATCGAGCAGGTGAGTCCCAGCTGCAGGTGAAGCTGCTCTGTTGGGCCCACTGGTTCACGGTGGATTTACTGGTTCAGGATGGCTTTAATGGGTTTATTGGTTTGTGTGCAGGAGTTCCTGACTGACGCTCTGCCCGTCAAGCTCATCGGGATGAACTGCGACATGATGAAACGGTACATCGAGTTCGTGGCCGACAGACTGTTGCTGGAGCTCTGCTTCTCCAAGGTAACGCCCCACACAGGTCATGTGATCATGTGACTGACTTAAAGGCAGAAAAACAGCATCGCGAAACATCCGCACTCATCTCAGTGACAAGCTAAACTTAAAATAAAACATGGTCAGTTCTCCACACAGACACATTTCAGGAACTCTTTGACCTTAGAGAGCAACATGATGAAGGTGGTGGTGTGAGTGATGATGAAGTGCGCAGGGGTACGGACCTCAGCCAGTGATGGGGGCTGAGTGCTGCTGCAGAGTCTGGTCAGAGGACGAGTGGTTCTCTGACGGGCAGCGGCAGTGCGACACAGACGCCTATCTGAACTCGCCCGTGGGTGGGGGCGGGTGACCTCAGGGTGGGGGCAGTGGGTGGAGCTGACTGACATGGTGTTTCTGTGTGCAGATCTACCGGGTGGAGAACCCTTTTGACTTCATGGAGAACATCTCCCTGGAGGGAAAGACCAACTTCTTTGAGAAGCGGGTGGGTGAGTACCAGAGGATGGGCGTGATGGCGACGCCCACGGACAACACCTTCCGGTTGGACGCTGACTTCTGATGGTGGAGCGTCCCTGCCGTCACACTACCTCCGCCCCAGTGCATGCTGGAACAGACTCTTGGACTTTTAGGGTCAAATGATGAACTGAATCTTTATTTACAGACTTGTGAGTCTGTGAGCCGCAGCATTAGACCTGATCAAATCTAACGCTGCGGCTCAGCGCTGTGTAAATATGTCAGGGTTTTAAATGTGTACAGTTTACATTTGTTTTTTTTTGTTTTTTTTTTTTAGTGTATTTTTAATACTGAGCTTTAATAAATGACTCCGTGAACAGGAACCAGCTCTGGTCTTTTTCTTCTGACATTAAGTTGAACTGAAAAGTTTAAAACATTTTTAAAATCTGGTTCCTCAGGTTTCATCTGATTTGACTGCGTAAACTTAGAAAGTCATGTTCATAGAGAAAACTAATCTGAACTCAACATCTGACCCAGCGTCACGGCTGGGCGATGATCTGGTCCCTGTTGTGGCGCCAGCACCACTATCATCAGCAGCTGCTTTTGGAACAAAACAGCTGGACAGATGTGAGGAATGACAGACTTATTTTGAAGACACTGGACAAGACATGGGTTTTTAGTAAAAGAGGAAATGAAGTTAGAATCTGTTAAATGATTGGTTATGGAGGACGCATTATTATTATTATTATTTTTATTTTTTACGGCTTCGTGTTCATGATGGTTAGCAGACGCTCAGAGGACTCTGACGACAAGCAGTGTCACATCTCCTTTCACCTCCACCTGGTTGATGGCGCTCAGCTCCTTCATACGGTGTTTGTAATCGAGCTGGTGCTGCCCATTCATGGCAACTCTGAAGTGCTGCGCGTCGCAGCGGATGATCATCTGTGGGGAGATGACAGCAGGTTTAAAAATTAAACAAAAAAACCCATCACAACATGTGGATGTTAAGGCAGGGGTCAAAAGTCACCTCAAAGTACTGCCCCGCAGTGAAGGGAAAGGAAGCGAGCGCCATCTCCTCATGACCCCAGCAGTCAGACAGAAAGGAGTTCCTGACAAAGACACGCTTCTTCAAGCGAGGGTTCAGGTGGAGAGCGATGTCAGACCCGGTCGCTGGACGCAAGTTCACGCAGAAACTGTAACAGGAAGTGATGTCATTAATGAGCCATGAAAGGCTAAACCGAAACTCTGAACTGCTTCATGTTTACTTTCTCTGCAGGTTCATGCAAGGTGGTCTGTGATGATCAAGTGACGGTCACATAACTCAATTTAAATGTATATTTAAATAAAACCTGTAAACTCTTAAAATGTTTCAGTGACTTTAATCCAAACATTATTTATTTAAACTTGCACTTCAGTTTAAGCTAATCAGTTTCTACTGGCGCCAGACTTCAGGTTTACTACATAGAAGTTATTCATCACAGTCAGGTTTTCAGCTTGTGGAGTCAGCTTGTAAATCAGAGCCTGTATTCACAAAGCTGTGATTAATTTATCATGAATTTAAGAATATAAAACTTATGTTGTTATTAACAAGAACAAAATTTTTATTAAGTTAATTTAAGTTCTGATCGATGCCTCACTGATTGTCGCTTTGATCAGTTTCTGTACTGGGCTCCACCAGCTGTTTATTATCTTTACCTCTCTGCGTTCTGATTGGTCTCTCCTTTGATGATGATGCTGCGTCCGACTGTCAGCCCATTAACCAGCTGACCTCTGAACGGGATACTCTGTAGGAAACAGGGAGTCAGACACACTAAAACATTTCCCTTTTTTTGGCTTTATAGTTTTAAATATAAATTTAGATCTGTGTTAAAAGTTAGAAGATCATTTGGTATCAAATAAGATCAGTGATCTCACTGATTAATGTAAGATCAATCGGTGAAATATGATAAATCATTTTCTTTACCAAAATATGATTTCAGGCCAACCATGTGGGCTGATATAATATGACTGATATAAAAAACAGATTTTAATTGATCATATTTATGTTAAGTAAAATAAGCTAAAAGTTGCTTTAAAAATAATTCATTCAAATTTCTTTGTATTAAACTGTTGTTATTGTAAGAAATAAATGCATCATCAATTATTGATTTGATCAGGAAAACTCACCAAATCACCTGATGAGGAGAACACTGGCTGAAACGCATGGGAAAAAAATCTGATTAAAATGTGATCGACTGATGCATAACTCTAGCCAATCAGACCACATCCGACGCTGATCAAAAAACAGACGCAGTTTCTCCAGAAAGGTCCACGTTTCCGCTGCCCTGTGATGACTCGTGTCCTGTGCTATGAAGATACCCACGTTATCTTTCTGTTATGATCCACTTAAGCTAACAGTGAGGGTCAGAGTTCACACCAAGCTGGTTATCAACTGGGTAAGTAACTCAGGATTTGACCTGTGCAGTCACATGAAAGGGGCGGGGCTTTCATATTTGGAGGCATTTCACAGATCATGTGACTTTTCTTCCACAGAAAACAATCCTTATGAGTGCCAGCCATCCAGAGATGCTATCAGACAGTGATTTCAAATCTTTAGCTAACATAAAACTATACTAGTGAAATGCAACACAGATATTGAAAGGACACCTGATCAATTATTGCTGATTCGTCTGTGTCCTTATTGGGCGGACTGCCAGCGGGAGAGGTGGGGCTCTGAAACAAACAAACAAACAAACAAACAAACAAACAAACAAACAAACAGGTTAACCCTCTGATGGTAAAGCTGCAGGTTGCCACGGGTTACAGAGACACTCACTGAGCTCGGGGAAAGGATGCCCACAGCCTGAACTTTGACTTTTCCTGAGATGCTGATGGTGTCAACACGCTCCAGCTCCACTCTGTGTTTGTACTCCAGCAGGTGGGCGCCGTTCACAGCCACCTGAACACGCACGGAAAACAACATATCGCTGGACACCAGTTTGACTCGCATTGAACAGTTAAACTAAAGTTCTGCCGTGCTGACTCTTCTCTGAAACCTGATTGGTCGGCTCGTCTCTCACCTTGAACTGGTCTTGGAGGATGAGGATGATGAGCTCGAAGTCGACCTCGAGCCTGAAGGGCATCTCGTAGTGGATCTGTTCGCGGCCCCAGCACTCTTTTGTCAGCGTGTTGCACACGATGGACGACTTTTTGATCCTCGGGTTGAAATGGAACGCTACGTCGGCCCGCGGCTTCACGCTGCTGCCGCAGGTGAAGTCCACCTGGAACCTGTGAGACAGCGAACAGAGAGAGAAGATCCCGCTTTAAGAATCTGCACCCCGACTCTGACGTTTTTTTTTTTTTTTTAAATATCCGATTGATGATGAAGATCGGCATCCTCACCTGTCAGCACCAGACGGCACAGAGCCCTTGATCAGAACCATCTCACCTGGCAAGAACCCACCCAGGATCGTCCCAGCAAAGGGAATCGACTGTGGACAGAACACCACAAACATGAGGAGGGTCAGATGACCACAGAGAACACCTAGAAACACCTGAGAGGAGGGACTAGATCGGTGTGAATGAACCAGAGCTCAAACCTCCGTCAGCAGCTGATCAGATTAGAATCTGAAATTAGAATGTAACAGGAGAATCACAGAAATTCTCCTGCTTTCACTTAGAGACGCTCAGAGAAAACCTCCACCTGTTTACACGTATCTACAAATTTCATATATTTAGAGTTTTTTCCAAAAGTTTGATTTGGCACAGATTTTATGCAGAATGTCCTCCCTGACACAACCCTCCTGTTTACCTGGGCTCTGACCCGGGGATGGGTGTGTCTCCCCTCCTGGGCTTGAATGTGTTACCCTGTATGCAGCACAGATCCACGTCTGTGGATTTGAAATAAAGTGAAATAAACGTGTCTAAACAGATTCAAGAAACGTGAAGAAGTGAAGTGAAGAAGCTTTTCCATGAGACGAGGTGAAACGTCTTCAAGAAACTTAAAGTTGTCCAGTCGCGTTTCTTTCCAAGCTCCTTAGACTACCATGACCTGGATCACTGCGAACCTTCACAGACAGCTTTGATTTGATTATAAAACAATAACTAAAATAAAAGCAGAGCAGTAAATAATCTGCTCTCAGGTCTTTGGACTGTCTGTCTGTATCAGGCCGTCAGTTCCGCTTTCAGGTCCAAAGTATTCTCATTAAGCTTGTTCCGCACTTGAAGTCAAACGATTCTGACTCCAGGTAAAGACACCTGCTAGCTCACTTGAGTCACCACAGTAAGACTGTGTGACGAGTCATGTGCAAAGGTGGCAAAAGTGCTCGCTCATCTTGGCTAACTAGATGCTGAAGTACAGCAAGCGCAGTTTACGGACACCTGCAGTGGTTCTGGTCTTCATGTGACATCCTCAGGGGACTAATAAACGAATAGGACTGCCTGTCATGTGTTTCTGTTCAGGCTCAGATAAGTTTGATGTTTGAGGCTCACAGTGATAAAATAATAACTCCCCCAAAGACGTCAAACCTGAAGTCCGTTCTGAAAATGTGAGAAGCAGAAGGTTCAGGTGTTTGTTTCAAATGTAGGGAGTGAAAATAAAAAGAAGTCAGAAAAAAAACCCAAAAAACTACTCAGGTACCAACAAAGTATTTGTACTTTACGTCCCACCTCTGGTCATGTGATCATTATTAAACTTCAAACAGTGCTCCACCTGCAGGAGAATATATAAGTTTATAGGTGAACCTGAATTGGGTGACCTGTCCACCCAAAGACGACTGTAATTGTAAACTGGTGCTAAAGAAAGAAAGTTGAATTGAATTACAGTCCTCAAGTTACTTTACTTTTGCCCACAGCTCTGCTAACATCCCAACAAAGAATCTCTGTTGTTTCTCACATGTTTGAGCTGAATTCAAACCTTTTTCTTTTTGACTGTTAATAATCATATCAGCGGTTTTATGAAGGGCAGCTTTCAGCAGCTGAGTCACTGATTTAAAGCTGGTTTTGTTCTCTCAGCAGGTCGAGACTTCCCGCAGGTTTTATTTGTCTAGATCTGAAGGCCTGTTTTAACCTCCTCTTGTTCACTGTGAACATTTTCTTCCTGCTTTCATTAGTAGATTTTATCCTGGGGGGTGACTGAATTTTTTGCACGAATCACATGTTTTATTCATATTGGAGTTTTTTGCTTTTAGTTTGAATCATTTAAAAAAAAATCTTCTCCATTCTCAATCTTCATGCACAAATATCTCCTCTACATTTCAGAAGAAGTTATAAAAAATGTAACAGAAAGACAGAGCAGATTTCTCCTATACTGACTTCTCTTCATTGGCACTCTGTTAAATACAGAATTCAAAATCCTGCTCCTCACATACAAGGTCTTAAACAATAAGGCCCCAACTTATCGTAATGACCTTATAGTACAATATGTACTATATATCACACTGCAGACTTACTTGTTGTTCCTAGAGTATTTAAAAGTTGAATGAGAGGCAGAGCCTTCAGTTTTCAGATCCCTCTTCTTCTAAACCAGTTTTCAGTTTGACTTCAGGAAACAGACACCATTTCTACTTTTAAGTTCAGGCTTCAAACTTTCCTTTTTGCTAGTTACGGCTGGATCAGGTGACCCTGAATCCTCCCCTAGTTGTGCTGCAATAGGTGGAGGCTGCTGGGGGATTCCCACGATACACTGGGCATTTCTTCTTTGCTCACTATGTGTTAATAGACCTCTCTGCATTTAATTATTAGTTATTATTAATATCTGGCTCTCTTCCACAGCATGTCTTTGTCCTGTCTTCCTCCCCAGAGTAGATAGCCGCCCCTCCCTGATCCTGATTCTGCTGGAGGTTTCTTCCTGTTAAAAGGGAGTTTTTCCTTCCCACTGTTGCCAAAGTCCTTGCTCATAGGGGGTCATATGATTGTTGGGTTTTTCTCTTTATGTATTATTGTAGGGTCTGCCTTACAATACAAAGTGCGAATGCTGTTGTAATTTGGCACTGTATAGACAAAATTGAATTGAAATTAATTGAACTCACTCCTTAAACTAGACGAAAACCCACTAAAATTTTTGCATATTTTAAATTTTCTATATATCCAACCCACCGGATCAGATCAAATCAAACTGTGCCGACCTGTTCTTTAATTCGGTCTAAAATAAAACACGAACAGGGTGACATGTGACTCTAAAAATGATGCTGGGCGGAGGCACTAATCTTTAACACAGTTTGTCCAAAAAGGTTGACGAAACAAAGTTTTCAGTGGATGACACTAAAGCCGGAATCCCAGGGGTCAGTTATTATATTTACACGATGTCACACGTGATGTAGAAGAACGATTCATGATAAATAATCAGTGTCAAACGAGCCAAAACACCGTCGCCAAACTGAATACAATGTTGAAGATATTTTACAAATTGTCTCAGATGTGTTCACATCTAAACTCAAACATACTTAAATCACACTTTAAATACATGGTCTCTAATTCAGCCTGAAAAAACAAAACAAAACAAAAACACGCTTATCCCACACAGCATCTCATGTGACCGAAACTTATGTCAAGCCAGCCTCTCTGAACGTGTGTTCCGCAGTGCGGCAGTACCAAAGGTTTGCTATAAATAAAGTTTTTTAGCGGATGATATTGAATCCGAACTCTTTCCGTTGTTTGTCAGTGTATTTAAAACACTTCGAATATTTTTTAAAAGAATGTTTAACATAAGATTGTTTAAGGCTGTTAGGTGAGCTAAAATGCTAACTGGTCCCTTCACAGAAGCATCGTCGATCAACAATCGATTTATCCTGGAAAATGAGAATGAAAACTGATGATAGAGATCAATTCGAAACCATAGGATATCTTACCGGGTTGTGGAACACCTGCCTCGGGTTGGAAATCGACATTTTTGCGCAGAATAGCGTCTCCGCAGCTCTTTCTGACTACTTCGTTTGTTTACTTCCGTTTATGACGTCACGCGGATCACGTGTTCAAGGATAAGACCAAAGACTACAGACCCGAAGATAAAATCAGAGCACACAGTAATGTCAACTGAATTCTCGTAGAAATATAGTTAACTTTAAACTAAAAAGCGTGTTTTTGGTCTAAACTGTTGTTATGTAAAACACGTTGTGGTCCTTGGTGATGACGTCACTGTCCTCTCCTTAGAGACTGTGGAGGTGGAAAAATCCACAGTCTCGTGGTTCCAATAAATGATTGATGGGAGACTGCGAGGTTTCCGATTGACCTCTGAGGTAAAAAAAAAAAAAAAAAAAAATCATGAGGAAATCATCTCAGTGAACATTATTGTCAAAATGTGGTTTGCTGAGTGATTAACACTGAAAAACTTCTGGGAAATGTTTTTATTTATTTTGGAATAAAATGTATAACTGCTCAATTATCTCCAAACCTGCTGTCAGCCACCAGGACAAAGAAGAGATGAATATTATCATCATGTCTGAGTCACATGTTTATAACGTATGAACACTGAAGCGCCAGCCTTTGAATTTTATCCAGAAAACAGAGACAGGTTATATCCTTCCTTACATCCTCCTGTGAGTGACAAATTAAAGGAAAATCCTTAACCTTTGACCCTCCACATCACATGTTGCTGGCGACCTTGACATCAACTTGATGCAGCCTGTTAGTTTAACAGATACAACACTGGACCTCAAAGTGTACAGAGTACAAACTACATATCCCATGAGTACATCCAATTCTGTCTCACAAAGAGATGCCATCCCACCACTGGACTGCAGGGTTTTTGTTAAACTAGAAACACCAGTGCTGTCTTCATTATGAAAATAAAATATTGATCATTTTTGAGAATAATATCTGAAATATTTAAATGTGCAGATTACTGCTGTTGTTTTAGGACAAACTGCCACAGCTGTTGTTCCCTCTACAACTCATTGTGTAGAGAAGTCAGTGGAACAACTGATCATCCATTGTCTTCATTTCAAGAGGCTGCAACCATGATGGGTAAAAACTTTGGGAACACTTGGGGAAATTTTTGTAGATTCTCAGAAAACTTGTTTAAGACTAAACAAGCCCAACAGTCTATTTATACACGGCTGTGGTTGCTCAGCCTCAGAGTCTTAATTCAGATCAGATGAGTTGTACAGAAATGAAGATAATCTCCATTTCTGTACAACACATCTGCAACTGTGACAGCAGCAGCACATCATTGGCTAGGCTGTCCAGTGCAAGTCGCTCACTTCCAGCCTTGTCCGGCCTGAAATGATGGGACTACGGTGATTTAGAAAGATGTTACAGATGTGAAACTGAAGAGTCTGCTTTTTATAAACAGTTGCTTTATTACAAAAATGTACATATTTAAAACTATAATGAGACTTAATAAAAACTCTACAAAGTCTATATACAAAAAGAAAAGAAAGAAAGAAAGAAAGAAAGAAAGAAAGAAACAAACAAACAAACGTTTGAACCCGACTGCAGTCCTGCCTGCAATCCAACTGGCTGAAGTCGAAAGAGCAGCCGCCGCCTCAGAAGTCAGCGTCCAACCGGAAGGTGTTGTCCGTGGGCGTCGCCATCACGCCCATCCTCTGGTACTCGCCCACCCGCTTCTCAAAGAAGTTGGTCTTTCCCTCCAGGGAGATGTTCTCCATGAAGTCAAAAGGGTTCTCCACCCGGTAGATCTGCACACAGAA
>NW_024582593.1:803251-822755 GCF_018398535.1 Haplochromis burtoni | reverse complement strand
CCATAGTCAGTAGCATAAACTCAGCCACTTATAACATTGCTAAACACCTAAACACTGTCCAGACGCCTTTCTTTGCAAGCTCCTTTGACTACGATGACCTGGATGACTGAAAACCTTCACAGACATACACATTTGTTAACTGTTTATTAATATAACCTTTGAGCTCAACGGTAATTAATTAGTAGTGGAAATAATTTCTGGTAGCATTACAGAAATGTAGCAGTGACAATAATATTGTATGTTGTAATCGCAATGGACAATTAGTGATACAAAACAACTGTTTTATCCTGTGAATAAAAGTATATGTTTTTGTCAATGTACCATGGTAATAACAGAAGCGAAACGCAATATTGTGTCAGGACAATTTACTATTTATGCACAATAAACAGAGAAGCATAGCGCGACAATTTCTGTTCAGCGCCAGACTTGCTTGTAACCTATATCACCAATTATGTTATGAAAAATGACGTATTAACTACTACAAAACTCTGACCTTTGGAGCAGACTAACATGTGAGCTGGAGTGTTCTGGGACGTTATATTTGGTATATCCAGACCATCCGTCGCCTCTTTGTTACTTCGGAAACATGGCTCGAACAATTTCTCTTCAACGACGTAATCCGATAACAACCGATCTCTTTACCCGTCGGCTTCCCGTGGCTGTCATGCGACCGGCTATTGCAGTTAATAATACAACAGCTTCTTGCTATCTTTTGGGTTTCTTTTAAGCGCTGTGTAACTGAGTTCAATTGAAAGCCTGCGTGCGCTAGTACCTCTTGCCACAAGTTCCCAGAATCCTTTGCGGTTTTATCCCTGAATGACATCACATTTTCAATCTTTATCCTGGTCAAAATGCCCGGGCCGATTTTTTGTCCCAGTCCAGCCTTGCATCCTGGTATGGAAACAGCTGTGTCAAGGATAAAAAAGCTCTTCAGAGAGTGATCCGTATGGCAGAATGCTGCTGCAGGACTGCTCTCCCTTCCCTACAGGTCATTTACTTCAGGAGATGCTGGACTAGAGCAGCTCAGATTTTGAAGGACCCATCACATCCCAGTAACGAACTGTTCCAGCTTCTGAAATCAGGCAGAAAGTTCCGCATCATCCGAACAAAAACAGAGAGGCTCAAGAGGAGTTTTTATCCTGAGGCCATTCGTGCGCTGAATCCCCAGGATATGGTGTCAGTATGTATCGAGGGTAATTTAAGGAGAAGGCATTGCATTCCAGAACTGCAACATTAATATCAGTTAGGCAAGCATAAATTTAGATTTGTTTATAGATTGGTTTACTTAAATTTTTCTTTTGTTTGCGGATTTTATTTTGGTACATAATGACATAAAGATGTGGCTTAACATTTTAACTTCAGGAGGAGACAACACAGTGAATAGGTGGGGGTCTAGGAAGGACAAACAAACAGGTTTGTGCGTCTGTGTCATCAGGGTCATATAGTAGACCTTATTTTATGAGATGGTCATGCAAAGTTTGGAGCTTCAGAAAATCAACAGTTTGTTGTATGTATGTAAAA
Organism: Haplochromis burtoni; assembly: GCF_018398535.1. NCBI lineage: Eukaryota > Metazoa > Chordata > Actinopteri > Cichliformes > Cichlidae > Haplochromis > Haplochromis burtoni. Next base: position 821,234 of record NW_024582593.1, on the reverse strand, counting down.
TCCCTCGTATGTAATATGTGAGGTTTTCAAACAGAGAGGCAATACTTTGAAAACCTTGAAAGTCATAAAACTGTATGAAACTGTTCATTGTGTTCTTCTGGCTACAGTATTAGTACATATATATACTTTTGGTTGACATGAAAGTCTGGAGTGCCCAGAATGAAGAAAACCCATTTCGAAGACATTTTTTCCTGTGTCCTCTATGCCTTCGCTGCCTGGTCCCTCATACCCTGGGTTGAGGATCGGGTCCTGACTGTCGTTTGAGTCCCCAGCCTTCCAGTCATTCAGTACCATCAGGCCAACCCTTCTGGATGATACGCTGACAGCGTTGCAGGTGGATGTGTCTCTCATGTCCCAGATTGTTGATTACCTGTCAGGAAGACCACAATATGTGCATCTTCAACATTGTGTGTCTTACAAGGTGATCAGCAACACAGGGGAACCACAATGGACCGTCCTCTCCCCCTTCCTCTTCACCCTCAGCACCACAGACTTTAGCTACTGCACAGAGAGCTGCCATCTTCAGAAATTTTCTGATGACTCTGCAGTGGGTGGATACATTAGTGAGGGTGTTGAGATGGAGTATTGGGCTGTGGTCAACTCCTTTGTCACATGGTGTGAGCAGTATCAGTGTGACAAATAACAAAGACTTGATTGTGAACTGTAGGAGGACCAGGAAACGTGTGACCCCTGTTTCAATTCAGGGGGTTGATGTGGACATTTTGGAGGACTATAAATACCTCGGGGTACACACAGATAATGAACTGAACTGGGTTAAAAACACCACCACAAAAAATATCAGTCTGTTACTGTTATTATTGTCTTGGAGCAACTGTAACCATATACTTTCCTTAGAAATTCATTGTGACACATGACCCACAGACGGACACTTCTGCGTTTGTCAGTTCAGTAGTGCTTTATTTACAACTGTGATTTTTTTTGGAAGGTCACTTCTCTGGTGGGGAAGGAGCCTGAGTTAGTGCATGAGGCTGAGAGGTACTAGATATAGTCAGGCTCACCTCAATGCATAGCTTGGGCTCTGGAACCATTCTCCTGGAGAGGGGTTGGACTCTATCTTAGTCTGGAGTTACTCTTGGTGATAGGCGGTGGGCTGGGGTGGGTATCCTAGTATCCCCTTGGCTTGCTGCCTGTACTTTAGGGTTTCTCCCAGTGGACAAGAGGGTTTGTTCCCTGCGCCTTCGGGTTGGGGAACGGGTCCTGACTGTGCTCCACCAGGGGACTCTGTTGTCCTACTGGGAGACTTTAACACTAATGTGGGCAACAAGAGTGAGACCTGGAAGAATGGCCTTCCGGATCTGAACCCGAGCAGTGTTTTTTTCTGTCCAAACCACAATTTGTCCACACCATGTTCGAACATAAGAGTATGTGGCACCAGGACACCCTAGGCTGCAGGTCGATGATTGATTTTGTAATTGTATCACCAGACCTGTGGCCATATGTTCTGGACACTCAGGTAAAGAGAGGGGCTGAGGGGTCAACTGTTCACCACCTGGTGGTGAGATACATTGGGTGGTGGTGAGTTGGATCGGGTGGTGGGGGTTGATGCTGGACAGACCTGGTGCACCTAAACGTATAGTATATACCTGGGAATGCCTGGCAGAGGCCCCAGTCCGCGAGATCTTCAACTCACTCTTCCAGCAGAGCTTGAACAGCATTCTGAGGGAGAGTGGGGACATTGAGTGCACCATGTTCCACACCTTGTTTGCTGAAGCTGCTGACTTTGAATGAAAACATTGTTGGGCAGTGGGAGGAAAACTTCAAGGACCTCCTTAATCCCACTGGAACGTCTTCCATGGAGTTAGCATAGTCTGGGGACGAGGGGGACGGCTCATCTATCTCTAGGGGTGAGGTGGCTGAGGCAGTTAAACAACTCCTTCGTGGCAGAGCACCAGGGGTGGATTAGGTCTGCCCTGGGTTCCTGAAGGCTCTGGATGTTGTAGGGCTGTCTTGGTTGACACGCCTCTACAATGTTGTGTGGAGATCAGGGGTGGTACCTCTGGATTGGCAGACCGGGGTGGTGGTTCCTATCTTTAAGCAGGGGGACCAAGGGTGTGTTCCAGCTATAGGGGGATTACACTCCTCAGCCTCCCTGTGAAAGTCTATGCCAGTGTACTGGAAAGGAGAATCCATCCGTTAGTCCAACCTTGGATAGAGGAGAAACAATGCGGTTTTTGTTCTGGTCGCGGAACACTGGACCAGCTCTTTATCCTCTCGAGGATACTTGAGGGTGCATGGGAGTTTGCCCAACCAGTCTACATGTGTTTTGTGGACTTGGAGAAGGCATTCGACTGTGTCCCTCGGAGTGTCCTATGGGAGGTGCTTCAAGAGTATGGGGTGTCTTGCTCATTGCTAGAGGCTATTCGATCCTTAAACAACCATTGTAAGAGCTTGGTCCACATAGCCGGCAATAAGTCGGACTCATTCCCGGTGGGTGATGGACTCTACCAGGGCTGCAATTTGTCACCAATTATGTTCATAATTGTATGGACAGAATATCTAGGCATAGCCAAGTTGCGGAAGGCTTTCATTTGGGTCTCAGAATGGGAATGAGAATCAGCACTTCCAAATCTGAGGCCATTGTCCTCAGCCAGAAAAGGGTGGAGTGCCAACTCCGGCTCAGGGACAAGTTCCTGCCCCAAGTGGAGGAGTTCAAGTATCTCCGGGTCTTGTTCACGAGTGATGCGATAAGGGAGCGGGAGATCGACAGATCAGAATCAGAATCGTGTTTATTGGCCAAGTATATGTGCAGACACATACAGGGAATTTGGTTCCGGTAGATGGTGGCTCTCAAGCACAGCAATGTAAATCACACACACACACACACACACACACACACACACACACACACACACACACACACACACACACACACACACACACACACACACACGTGTCTATATATACATTACACATACATACACATACATACACAAAGCTGTGTAAACCAACTATAAATAACTAATCTAAACTTATATACATAAAATACAGAAATGAATGAGGTGGAATGAATACTACAAAATGTACATAAGGTGCAGTTGCAGTCTGGCAGTGGGAGCAGTGTGACAGGTCAACTGTTAAGAAGGGAGATGGCGAGGGGAAAGAAACTGTTCCTGTGTCGGGTGGTCCTGGTCTGCAGGCTTCTGTACCGTCTGCCAGAGGGCAGCAGATCAAAAAGTCTGTGTCCAGGGTGTGAGGGGTCTGTGATGATTTTCCCTGCCCGTTTCCTGGTTCTTGAGAGGTACAGATCCTGGATGGAGGGCAGGGGGGTGCCGATGATCCTTTCTGCTGCCCGTACAGTCCGCTGCAGTCTGCTCCTGTCCTGTTTAGTGGCTGCTCCATACCAGACTGTGATGGAGGAGCACAGGACAGACTCAATGACCGCAGTGTAGAACTGGATCAGCAGCTCCTGTGGAAGACTGTACTTCCCCAGTTGTCTCAGGAAGTACATCCTCTGCTGGGTCTTTTTGAGGATGGAGTTGATGTTGGTCTCCCACTTCAGGTCCTGGGAGATGGTTGTACCCAGGAACTTGAAGGTCTTCACAGTTGACACAGGGCTGTCTGATATGGTGAGGGGGAGCAGAGTTGAGGGATGTCTCCTGAAGTCCACTGTCATCTCTACAGTCTTAAGAGTGTTCAGCTCCAGATTGTGCTGACTGCACCAGAGTACCAGCCGCTCAACTTCCTGCCGGTATGCAGACTCATCACCATCTTGAATGAGGCCAATGACAGTGGTGTCATCTGCAAACTTTAGGAGTTTGACAGCCGAGTTCTTGGAGGTGCAGTCGTTAGTGTAGAGGGAGAACAGTAGTGGTGAGAGGACACATCCTTGAGGGGCACCAATACTGAGGGACCGGGTTTCAGAGGTGATCTCCCCCAGCCTCACTTGTTGCTTTCTGTCTGTCAGGAAGCTGGTGATCCACTGACAGGTAGCTGGTGACACGCTGAGCTGGGAGAGTTTGGAGGAAAGAAGTTCAGGCACAATGGTGTTAAAAGCCGAACTAAAGTCCACAAACAGGACCCTGGCATAAGTTCCCGGGCGGTCAAGGTGTTGCAGGATGTAATGCAGCCCCATGTTCACTGCATCATCCACTGACCTGTTTGCCCGGTAGGCAAACTGCAGAGGGTCCAGCTGGTGGCCTGTAATGTCTTTCAGATGGGCTAACACCAGTCGTTCGAAGGATTTCATGACCACAGACGTCAAGGCGACAGGTCTGTAGTCATTCAGTCCTGTGATGGTGGGTTTCTTGGGAACAGGGATGATGGTGGAGCGTTTGAAGCAGGAGGGAACTTCACACAGCTCCAGGGATCTGTTGAAGATGCGAGTAAAGGTGGGAGCCAGATGGATTGGTGCTGCAGCTGTAGTGATGCGGACGCTGTATTGGTCCGTTGTGGTGAAGAGAGAGTTGAGTGTAAAAGCGAAGCGTGCGATTTACCGGTCGATTTACCGGTCGATCTATGTCCCTACCCTCACCTATGGTCACGAGGTTTGGGTAGTGACTGGAACGAGATTGTGGATACATACTGTAGAAATGAGCTTTCTCTGAAGGATGGCTGGCCTCTCCCTCAGAGTAGAGCCGTTACTCCTCCTAGTGTAGGAGGTGTATAAGCTGGAGGAGGTGGCCAGGGATAGGGAGGTGAATAAACTACACCAGCTTAATGTCAGTGATGCAGAGGAACAGAAACAAGCACCAGTACTCTGGATGTTGAATCTGTATCTTATAATTCACTGGACTTCAAACTTCAAAAAGTGTGTTTTGGGCAAACTTTCAGGACTCATCTTGGCTTGCTGCTCAGAATAGGTTAGAACATATGAAGGAAATACTTTTTACCTACATTTTATACCAGGATCATCTTGTAGCTGTGATTCCGTCTGGGTAAAAACAATTTTTGTATATATTGAAATTTTAAACATGGATGAATTTGGAGTCTTTAGTGCTTGTTTTCAGTCTTCTCTGACAGTGTTTTGTTCTTTTCCTGTCATCCTGGCTTCTATCATTATCTTATTTATTTCAGCTGCTCTACTTCTACTATCAGTCCATTAGATGGAGCCATGAAACTGCAGCATACATGATGCATTCACGGACACACACTGAATCACTGTCACTGGAAACGTCAGTCCATTAATATTCAGTCAATTCAAAAGGATCAGCAGTGTTAAACCTTCACACCAAGTATTCTGGCTTCTGGTTTTCTTCTATACTGAATGTTTTCCCATCAAATATCAGTTAGAGGTTCCAGCAGCTGAATTCAGAGTCATCATTATGAAAATATTCAGTTTAGTATCATCAACAACAAATAAATCCGTTAAACCCTGCCAGCACACAGCCTGTGTGAAGCACAAAATACAACCTGCAATCTGAATAATTAGGATTAATTTCCTGTCAATCAATTATCGAGTGACTCATCTGAAGGCTGCTGCTATACAGTCAGTCATCTATATTTCCTTCATATGTTTAGTAGGATGGAAAGCAGCCAGACAGTCACAGAAACACTGACAGAATCTTGGAACCATGTTAGCGAAACACTGTATATTAGGAAGAATGTAATAAACTGACAAGACACATTACAACTAACAACACAACTAACAAACATTGATGTCATCTTATTGCGTATAAATTTAATAGTGAAATGATGTTTTTCAAACAGTTTTCTTTCTAAAGAAATCAATAAAACATTAGCTATTCTTCAAACTGTTTGATTCCAGCCAATAAATAATCTACAGTTATCTGGATTTGTCTTCTAACACAGCGGTCCCCAACCTTTTTTGTGCCACGGACCAATTTATGCCCGACATTATTTTCACGGACCGGCCTTTAAGGTGTTGCGGATAAATACAACAAAATAAATCTAGTACTGGTACTGAATAAACGATTTATTCATAACACACGTGAAAAGACCCAGGAAAACCGAGTTAACGATAAAAACGATAACAAAATAACGCTGAAAACCGATAAAAACCCTGAAAACCATACATTTCACACCTGAGCCTCAACTCTCGCAGCACGGTACCAAACGACTCACGGACCGGTACCGGTCCAAGGCCCGGGGGTTGGGGACCGCTGTTCTAACACAACAGTGATATACATTTTGTCCTGAAATAAGATCTGAACATGAAACAAAAAAACTTTCTCAAAGGAGAGGAGTGAGAACATCACAAAGTCTGTGAGGGCCACCCAACATGGCGATCATCAGTGAGTCCATTTCTCCCCCTGCTGATGAAGACTCTGAAGGTGTCCTCACCAACCAACTGTTCAATTACTTTTATGGAAAGTTCTGAAAATGGGGACCATGAATAAAAATGGCTAAAATTCCAAAATAGCTAATGTAATACTTTTGTTAAACCCCTTAATTTAAAGCTGTCTTCATTTTCATTGCATCATTTTAGTTTTATTTAAAATCGACTATGGAGGTGAACAGAGGCAAAGTTTAAAAACTGTTTCTCATTGTCCAAAAACGTATCTTTAATCATCTGATTTGTAGAATAAAGAACACCCTCACCTGGTAGACTGAGACCAGTCAGAGAAGTTGTCACGCTTTTGTGATTGATATTTTTGCACAAGTCCTTTATCAGATCTGTTCTCTTGTTGCTTTTTAATTAGTGATGGATGATGACGACTTAAGTGCAAGATTGTGCATAACTGATAAACAGTATCTGAAAGTCCTGACCTTAAAAACTACTGAAACAGGAAAAAAAAAAAAGACCTGAAACAGGACCCGAGAAATGATCTGAACCTTCAGCTGATCATCCACTGCTCACCGAAGCCTCTTCAGAAATGATCTCAGTGGAAGGACGCCTGTCAGGAAGCCGTTCTTAACGTAGGGGAACAGGAGGAAAGGCTGAGGTATGAAGATCAGAGGGACAGGTATGACGGAGAGATGGCTCCACATCATGGTCAGCGTGTATGAGGAGGTCAGGAGGAGGTCCAACACTGAGAGTCTGGCTTTTTTTTATGTGTATGTGATTTTAAATTCATTTGATGATTTTATTATAGGACCATTTGGTGATTATTTCGGTTCTACAGCTTTGGAAAAGTGTGAAAATGAACTGAGTGTAAACTTGTTTTAATGGGTGGTTTATGTTGTATGAATAAAAGACAGGTTTGGTTCGTTGTCACTCCACACCGCAAGCAAAGTTTTCCCAATGATTTAAAGGTGCTTTTTGTCATTATCCCCAAAAGCTTTCACCACCAGGGGGCAGCGTTTTACCAGCAGGTGTGTTTTTAGCTGTATCCCCATTTTCTCACAGACTTGACCTTTTACTTTGGTCGTCATTTTAAATAAAATTGTTCTTAACGACTTACTAGGTTAATTAAAGGTTTCCCTCAGGGACTGCACCATCATGTGGTAAGAGCTGGTATTACGTTAACACCCAGCCCAGCTAGCGTTCAGCTTGAGTTTACATCTCTTCAACACAACATATAAAGTCATACTGGCCATTTATTCGCCTAAAAACGAAGCAACTTTAAACGCAGGGATATCCAAAAAGCACCTGCAATCCTCGGCTGAACGTCTGGCAGTGTTGTTGCTTCCCTCCACTCAGATCTGCACAAGTTTTCCAGAAATTTCTTATCCTCAGAAATAAACATCTATATGGTAGGACAACATCTGCCTCAGCCAGTCAGTGTTCATGACAACACCCCTGTTATAAAAAGCTGCTGAGGATCGTCTTTGTGGCTTCTTAGCTCGTTCATTTGTACCATTTACCTGTCATGTGATAAACATCTGAGTAGGGATGGGTACCGGTATGGCAGCAGCGTTCTTCTCTGCATGAGTAGCTTAATGTTGTCCGTGTGTAATTTACGTTAAGTAGGCTAACCACATTATTACATTAATGCATGTAAGGTGAACTAGCAAACACCGTCGTAGTTACGTGGCTGTCTTCTTGTTTGATGGCAGATACTCCCTTCACCCTGGCCAAAAAGGCTAAAATGACCAAAGAAAAAGTGGGAAACAGCTGAACATGAGAGGGTTTAAGTTTGTGTTTTTTCCATTATTTAAGCACTGCTTCCAGCCAAGAGTGATGCCATATATGCCCCATAGCTGCAGAAAAGGCTAACATTGTTATCTTTTTACAAAAAAAAACAGCTGAACATGAGAGGTTTTTGGACCAATTTTGTGTTCTCCATTCTTTAAGTACCGGTTTGAGCACCGGCACCATTTCAAAAGTACCGGTTTGGCACCGGTATCGGATAAAACCTAAACGATACCCATCCCTACATCTGAGTATAGCTTTTAATTGGAGGTTAATGGAATTTGTTAAGTCATCCATGCAGCACACAGACGCCTACATGAAGACTCCACGTTGCTGTGGTGCATCTGAGCATCCTAACGCATGAATGTGTACTCAGGAAAAACACGCATGATGGATTCGTCCATCATTTAAACCAAACACTAAACCTTCAGTTTTCCTCTGACTCAGAAACATGATGACGTGAAGACATTTGAATATCATCATGCAGCTCAAACTGATCTTTGAATTGGCTTTTTGTTTTTTATTTGTTGACATGGCATCACAAACATTGATTGGCTGAGGCAAATGCTGGTCTCAGAACACCAACCAGTTACCATCAGAACCAAAAAACAATCAAATATTATTTATTATATGTAATAAAATAAAAAGTCAGAGTTTGTAGTTTTGGTCCTGCTGCTGCTGCAGCTGAACGTTTGGCATTGAAGTAGCTTATTCTGGATTCAACGTTTTTAGCAGGAATTCAAAGAATGAAGGTTGGTCGAAGGATGAAACACGAACGGAAAGTGGACGAGGACCAAGTCCAGCTTTGGTCCTCAGACAGAAGTCCAAACAGAAAAGGTGCTTTTGTGCGAAAGTGTTTTGAGTTTACTAAAGTAATATTTAATACAGGACAAACGGGGCAGAACAGGTGGACTTTCTAAAAGCTGCCAAACAAAGTCACAAAAAATGTGAAGTCGAGAAGCGTCAAAGACAAAAAGTCTAAAAGGGAGAAAGTGTCAGTGTTTCTCTGGCGTCTGGAGACAAGTCTTTGCTCTGAGGACAATCTTCACCCGAGACACCAGCCCATCAGCTGAGTTTGTGATCAGATGTTTTACTGAGGTGTGTTCGTTTTTATCATCACGATTTGGAAACAGTTTGTTTTATTTGTTTAGTTTTTTTAACATAGACAGTAAAAATCTGTCCAACGGACGTCACATTCAGACGGAGCTGAGCTTCACTAGCCCCCTGACCGAGTCCTCGTGTAGAGCGTCCTGACTGGCAGGGTCGTACAGGGCAACGGGGGAGGGGATGGCAGGGTGGGGTTGGTGGTGGAGGTGCAGGTGGGCGGGGCAGGGCAGGGCACCCTGTGGCGTGGCACATGGCGTCTCCTCCGGACTCACAAAGTGGTGGTGGTGATGGTGGTGATGGAGGTGCAGGTGGTGGTGACAGCGGGAGTCGACAGCAGCGTCCCTCAGCGTCAGGACATCGCCTCCGCAGGATGGCAGGGACGGCTGGGCAGGGGCCAGGTAGGCGCAGGGGCCCCCCAGAGTGGTGGTCTTACCTGGCAGCGGGGCCAGCACGACGGGGTCGCTGTGCAGCAGAGGCGTGGTGGCAGCCTGCAGCACAAACTTAGTGCTCTGGATGCACTGATCCTGATCACACTGAGAGACATTCAACACCATAAAACTTTATTTACAACACATTCACCTGAATGGCCACAAAAGCTGCTCAAGTTTCCAGGATGAGTGAAAAGACCGAAACCAGCGCATCATCAGGGCTGAGCCCCCTGCTGGACCCAAGAAAGAATGCAGCTTTAAGCCAGGCCATCTTTAAATGAACAATCAGAGGTTTCGATGTTTACGTCATTCTGATCAGTTCATTCTGATCAATTTTGGAAGTTTAACATGTGCTGTATAATAATTAAAATAATTAAAATAAAGTCACATTTTACTGTTTTTTACTTATTTTTATCCCCTTTAACCTTTTATTATCAGTTTGTTTTATGTTACACCAGCCAAACAGCTTTAGCTTCTTTTCTACACCCAAGAAACGTAAAGAAAAGCAAAAATCTACATTCAAACAGTTTTGAATACGTGCGTTTCAGATCCTTATGATGATTTTTCTCTGTGACGCATCAGTAACGGGCAGTATGACGGCGTCCTTCACCTACCATGTTGCTGTGGAGCTGAGTGGAGGCATAGCTGCTGTTGCTGGTGCCATTGGACTGGGAGACGGTCTGCGGCGTGCCGGACTGGATCAGACCTCTCCTGTCAATCAGACTGATAAAGAAGAATCACAAACAATCATATTCTGAGGAAATCAAAACCAGTAAAGAGACCAGGGGATCAGTTCAGCCTGGCCAGAAACGCACATCCCCGCCCTCCTGGGGGCCAAAACTGGCTTCAGGATCAAGTAATATCCTGTTTCTGGGGGGGTGGGGGAGCCTAGGCTAGAACATGAAGTTGAGAGACGTTGGGTCAAACACCCGGTCCAACATCATCCAGGCGACCTCGATCTGGGAGATTCAGCTAAATAAATCAGTCTGTGGCTGCAGGAAAAGTGAGTTTGACCTGAAACGTGTGTTTGTTTGTTTGTGAGCGTGCAGATGGACGCCGCCACCTGTCGCCCTGTAAGCAGGTGGAGTCGACATGTTCAAACGCTGCGAGCAGCCAGCCGTGAGTAAACAAGCAGACTGTATAATGAGGCTCCATATGCTCATCATCCTTTTACTTTGAAAATCCTCCTTGCATATCCTCCCAGAGGCAGCTCGCTGTTACACATCATCATCATTATTAATATTAATATTAAAGCTGGTGCCTCGTCAGAGAGCTCCTGCTGACCCGTCTGGACGCATCATCAGAGCCTCGTCTCCTCAGTCTGTGACCTCAGAGGACGAAACAACACGGACACAGAGGAAAACCCTTCATCACTGTTTTCTTTTCACAGTTTTCTCTTTAACTGAATCTCCACAGAGGCACCGGGCTGCAAACACCAACACTTCTCTACACAACATTCTTCACTGACTGTTTAAAACACTCGAGACTCTTTTCAGTTGGATTCATTCAATAAACGATGTTTAGTAAATAAGAGGCGTCCTTCAGAGCTGATCAACGATCAAACCTGAAAAACCTGAAAAAATGTGAAAATATTACAAAACATTTTTCCTGGAGATAATTTCAAAAACATTCACAAAGATTAACGACAACAAAAACAGAAATTTCATTTGCAAAAACAAACAGTCATTTTTTTAAAAGCAGCCGGATCACAGAGCGACTGAGAGACAAGAAAAGCTTCTGGCCGGCCGATCGACGTTTCCTTTGAGAGCTCCTGAAGAATGAAATTTACAGTCCGTGCACATCGCAGGGATCTGATCACTCAAGCTGCACACAGATACTTTCTGCTGCTCGGCTTAATTTTTTTCTTTTATCTAATTCTGTGTTGGACTAACTGTTTGCTGCTCTCTGTATGGATTAGTCCTGAATTAGGATATTAATGCAATCCTGTTCAAAGGATGAGTGATTTTAGTGCTAACCGTCGTGTCTTTTGGGGCTTACTGCAAAAATTCTCTGAAGAGTGCTCTGCAGGCCTGACTTAGTCCTGATTTCACCGGTTCATTTATTTCATTTAGACCACAAATCAGATCTTAGTCCTGCTAAGTGCTGAAGTCAGGTACTAGCATTCCTGACTGTAACCCTGATTAGTTTATTCTGTTTGGCTTTAACTTCAGTGATGAATGCAGTCCTGAGCTAATGTTAAATGATTTCTACTTTTAGTTCCAACTTTAGTCTGGAATCAGTTTGATTCTGTTCAGATTATTTAATCTCTTAATCCTGTTTTTTGATTGTTTAGCTTTAAATTCACAGCAGACAGACCTGATGTTAGCCCTGAAGTCAATAGAAGCTCATTGACCAGAGGTGAAATGATCAACAGCACAGAGAATAAAAGAAGGCGAGTATGCAGTATATATATCAGATAATTAAAAGCACTGGGATGCGGTCTGTGTCTGTTCCTGCGCTTAGTTAGAAACCAAAGCTCCGCCCATAAAAGCTTAACTTTGTGCTGAGCAAGACGTCATCGATCAGCTGCTTTGACAAACCGATAAAAAGTATCAGCAGCGTGTCGCAGAGTCCCAGCCCAGGTCTCCCGCTGTAATGATGATATACGGCAGGTGGGATGGAAACATAGGAGCTCATGGAAGCGGCGAGGAGGCGGTAACGATGAAGGAGAGCCATCGCTCGGCCGCTCTGATCGTTCTTTTGATTAATTCTGTGCAGAAGACGAGCCGACAGTCAGCTGAGAGACGGGAAGCCGTGAGGGCTGTAATTACTCTGCGCAAGGTCTCAGCTGAAGACTGTCCTCGTTAAACACAGAAACTTGGCGTCTGCGGAGAGGAGGGGGAAGAAGAGAGACCGCCTGAAGCACCTTTATGTTCAGAGACCGGCAGAGCGAAACATCAGCAGCTTCAGCAGGAGCAGCAAGGCAAAGTTTTCAGGCGTAAACCAAGAAAGAAAAGCTTGTTTGTTTCTTGGAGCTCCGACTTCCAGGAACAAACAACTGAGGCTGCAAAGCTCCAGCCATCGAATCCAACAACACGGCTGTTTGTTTATTACTGAAGTCATTTCAATCCTGACCTCAGTTCAACTTTAAGCACAGATTACAGTGATTACAGGTCATTTCTAAATACAATGCAAAGTACTCCAGATTTTTTATTCCCAATTTTAGCTCAAAGTAAAGTCCTGAAGAACTCTCTTTAGTCCTGACTTTAGTTCTAAGCTTGGTGCTTAATTTAGTCATGGTTTCAGTGCTGATTTTAGTTCAAATGTTAATCCTGTTTTTAGTCCTAACTGTAGTCTAAATTTGAGCCCTGTTTTAGGACTAATGTCAGTGCACTTAAGTCTTTTATAATCCTGATCTATTTAATCCTTCTTAGACCGGGATTCATTTCATGTATTCCTGAAAACTATCAGTCGGTCCTGATTTTAGTAACACCTTCAGTGATCAGTGCAGAGCTCATGCTGGATTTCAGACTTTGATCAGTTTCACCTCAGAGCAGCCCAGAGTTACTCCTACTCTCAATTCTTCATTTAATCTCCTTTAGCCCTGCACATAACTCTCTGTATTCCTGGTTTTAGTCCTGATTATAAGCACAGAGTCTAGTGCTGTTTTTAGAGCTGGTTACTGACCTGGGAGGTAGAGGTCCACAGAGGGCAGCACAGCAGTTGGTCAGGATGTTCCCGTAGCTGTACGGGTTGTAGTTATCCTTCCCTCGTTTGGTGGACCAGGACCCTTTAATCTGGACCAGACAAGAGTATCAGAAACATCGTAGGCCTTTTTCACGTTTAAGTCCTCGAACCTCAGGTATACTCACGTCCTCGTTGGTGGTCTGGTTGGAGCTGATCAGGTAGGTGTGGAAGCCTGACAGGCCGACAATGGACCAAATGGAGAAGAAACACACCACCACCTCCAGGACGGTGCAGAGCAGGGTCAAGGACTGACTCGGGTCTTTGGATGGGGGATAAAGTGGAGCTACGGGAGGATTTCTGTGCGTCTGCATTAACGAACTGAAGTGATTTTATTTGCAGTAAAAACTGAAAATGGCAGAAACAGAAGATTTACTGTTTCTGGTGTGACAGGGTCAGCGAATTTGACCTTGGCAATACATTGTGGGACATATTGACCAGTGGTCACAGCTGATGGTGACAGCAACAGACGGATTGATTTTGGAAGGAAGCCGTATGAGGGGTAATTAACGCCCGGGTTTGATTTTCTGTGGCGGCTGCAGGCAGACTCTACTCTTTATTTCTCCAACAAAACTGGAAAAATCACAACTGAGAAGCCGGAAGAACAATTACTATAAGAAACACAAACTAACCTGATGTTAAATGTGATGCACGTCAGTGATGGAGGACCGGCTGGTGTCTTTATGGCTGCGCACCAAATGAATCAGACTGTAGATGCTTGAGGAGGTGAACGTGGCCATGACTGTGCTGATATTACAGAACCAAAACTAAATGCTTGCAATCATTTATGGAAAATGTAAAATGACTAAAGAGTTCGAGTGCGTCCAAACCTTCCTGTAATACGAGGCATGTTTAAGTTCACAGTCTTCAAATGGAACCTGTTTTTATTTTTCTATGAAACTATCTGAATGTATCCTCCATCAGCTCCTTACACACTTACGATGGAAAAGCACCGAGTGCTGCCCCTCAACAGGCTTCCAGAGGCTAGTAGAGAGTGGGCTGTCAGGGGGAGGAGCTACAACAGCTTGTTTCAGACAGAGGATGGTCTGAAGGGCTGCACCAAGATGGAGTAAAAGAAGGAGGAGGAATATTTTGCATGTGAATAATTGAAAGTTGTTTTCAGAATAAAAAGGAGCTGAAACTGTCCATGGGGAAGGATATCTGGCTGGGCTGTCTTTGAGCGCGCCCAGGAAACCCGTCTGGTTCGATCCTGCAGAACACAGAGAGAGAAAACCATCATCTGGGCTGAAGTGTTCAGTTCTCACTGCCTACAGTCTTGTTCTCATTATCAAGAACATTACAGCATCCAATCATTAAAGAGCCCTGAAACAGAGCCCGACTGAATGCTCTGTTTCAATGTGACCAGGTAGAAACATCTACGTGTCTTTATTTTCTACGTCCACATGAATACATTTCTGGGCTCAGTCGCTGCTGCGGATCTTCCTCTGCCTTGGTGTCAACCAACCCTCTGTTTTCCTGTGTATAGTGCATTTATGTTTGGGTGCGTCAGTGAGGATAGGCAACAACTGCTTATTCGGTCGTCATCTTAAAGATGTAAACTGCTGAAAACAGATTGCTGATGTCACAGCTCCCTGCATTTATATCAAAGTCACAACAGCCAAAAACAGAAAACCAGCGGCGCAGCCCTCAGAGGAAGCTGCGTCTTCATCTCAGCCAGTCTGCCAGTCATTAGTTTCAGACGGCGGCAGCTCGAGGCTTCGGGTTCCTGACGGTTTGGACCTGCAGGGCAGGAAAAAAACATCCGCAGCCTAAGTGCAAAATTAGGTCAGAGACAGAGAGAAATCAGCAGGCGCTTTTAGATCCAGAAACACAAAGTCAATGATCTGTGCTACAGTTCCTCCCAGGCAGCAACCAGTTTATGTGGATTTCCACAAAAACAGGAAAGAAGAGAATTCCACAAACATGGTTTCACAATCAAACATCTTTGTCGTCAAACAGGGATGAAGCTTAGCCTGAGAAACACCCACAGCAAAAAGACCACCAGGCAAGATTCAAACAAGGAAAATCACAATTAAGATCTGGACTAATCTTAATTTAAAGACTCACAAAACCAACACGAGACCCACAACACTGAAACAAGTCCGAGAACTCCTGCAAGGCCAGAATCAAAGTCACGACTAAACAAATACTGGCACTAACCTGAGGACCCGGAGTGAGACAAGAGGGACCAACGAGAATGAATCTATGATGAGACGACTGAACCTATTCAGACTGTTTGAGTCTATACGAGCCAGAAACAGAGACGGCAAAGAGAAGAACGACCTTTGGGTCAAAGTGAGGAAACGTTTAAATCAGCTGGTGAGTTTCTTCCAACAGGACTTTGATCTGCAGCTTTCTGAGCATAAAAAACTGGCCCAGTCTGTCTGACTCGCATTGATCAGCCTGTCAATCACAGGACAGTGGGTGGGGCTGAAGGTCACTGATGGGTGAGTTACATTACACAGATTAGAAACCGTTGCAGAGACGCAGCGCTCGCTGGTCAACTGACCTCTTCCTGAACACTTCCTGATAGCTCTGCATATCCTGTCATCGTCAGCACAACAACAAAACCGCGTGCCCAGATATTTTATTTTATTTACTGTGGAGAATGATGATTACTTTCCTGTCTGATGGTTTTCTTCGGTTTCACTTGGTCACCAGGATCGTCTCTAAAAAGAACTTTGCTTTGGTTTGATCAGAGTCTTTATTTTGTCCACGTTTCTGCTTCTTCTCCTTTTTTCTCTGAAATATTTTCTCAGTTTTTACTTCCTGCCAAAAAGTATCAGAGGAGCTTCTATAAATAAAGTTTTTATGTCGTCTGAGCGCAAACATGCACGAATCTCTGCAGAACATTAACCTGACTAACAGAACTATGGTCGATGTAGAGACCACAGAGGAAAATGTGTGCGGGGGCGGTGCCGTTACTCACTGAGGATGACGTGTGTGATGACGAAGGCGAAGATGAAGACAGTGAGGAGTGACAGGGAGAGGATAAACAGGTAGAAAAAGCGATAATTCCTCCGCCCGACGCAGTTCCCCACCCACGGACAGTGATGGTCGAAGCGCTCTGTGGGAGGAAAATCATCAGAAAGTCTGATTTCATGTTTAATTTAAAGCTGGAATCAAGCAGCACAGCCAGCAGCTTTAGCACTGAGCTAAGGCTGTGACACACAGGGAGACATGCACTGACCCACACAGTTGTCGCACAGGCTGCAGTGCGATGCTCGGGGCGGCCTGAAGATCTTACAGGTGAAGCAGTATTTCAGCTTGACCGCCTGCCCGTTGATGAGAACCTCTCGGGTCCGAGGAGGCGGCCTGGAGCATCCTGCAGAGTCTGAAAGCGCGCAGCAGATGGGTAATGTGACGACCCCGTACAGAGAGGCAGCCCGTGACATTTCGCCCTGACCTTTCAGATTCAGAACGGAATTATTTTTATTTTCTTTTTCAGTAAATCTGGAGTTTTGTTCTTCTTTCTAAGATAAAATCAGCTGATTTCACTCACACAGGAATGTATTTGGGCCTTTGTGGGGCCATCATTCTCATTAGTTTAATACCTTCCCGAGACCTTAATGGAAGTTTTTCCTTCCCACTGTCACCAAGTGCTCGCTCAAAGGGAGTCGTCTGATCGTGGGGCTTTCCTCTGTATATTGTAGGACCTTTACCTTCAATATAAAACACTTTGAGACGACTGCTGCTGTGATTTGGTGCTTTGTTAACAGGACCTGAACAGTGTGCGACAGAAACAAGTGTGGGAGCCTTCAAACAGACTGTTAAAAGTCTGTCCCAAAGTGAGGATCTCACTTAATGCCCTCGTTTTCCAAACCAGTGTCCTAACTGGGCAGCAGTGGTCGCTCTTACTGATGACGCACATGTTTGATTTGGCAAAGATTTTATGCTGAATGGCTTTCCTGAAGCAACCCTCACTGGGACCAGCCTGTGGCCCTGCCTGGGAATTTCGAAGAAAATGGCCCCATTTTATGCAAAAAAACAAAACCAAACATGTTCCTCTCAGAAATGGGCCCACTTTTGACGATGCAACTGTCTTTCTCCATAAAGCAAAAGTTAAAAAATAATTCTGACTTTCCAAAAAATATCCCTGCCTTCCAGAAATGTCCTCATAGAGACTGAACCAAACACAAGTCCCCACAAAGACAGCTGTGCAGCAACACACACATAAAATTATACAAAATTATGAAATGCCTTTAAGTGTTTTTTAAATGATTTTCTGTGATGTTCCTGTAAATGTGCCAGAAAACCAAAAACCAGGAGCTAAAAGTGTCTAAAAGGGTTTAAAGATCAACGCCGTCTCTGTAAACAGTTGTTAAATTCACCTTTTTATTTTTCATATTGTAAAATTTTAAAGACTTCACCTTTGGTTTTTTTCCTGAAAAAGGATGTTAGGATGTTGTTTTAAGTTGTGCGTCACAGAAAACACTCCTGACCTCTCTTTCTATTTCCATCCTTCCCTCATATTTCTCACACACTGAGCTGAGCGAGTTTTGCAGGCGATGCCTAAGTTTGGTTGTTCTGCGAGCACAGCGGCGGCATGCTGACCGGCTGCAGATTCTGGATCCAGCATGAAGGAAAAAAGTAAATAAATCAACCCAGAAAATTTAATAAAAGGCTTCTAAAAATATACAAGAGCTTCAGTTTCTGTGGAAACGCCTGAGACAGAGACGAGAGTGGAGACATGTGACTGAGCGCACACACACACAGACAGACAGACAGACACACACACACACACACACACAGACAGACAGACAGACAGACA
>NW_024582593.1:799803-802515 GCF_018398535.1 Haplochromis burtoni | reverse complement strand
ACACACACACACACACACAGACAGACACACACAGACCTGCAGTGACTCAGATAATTAGTGAGTCTGATTTCTTCTTCTTTCCTCTGACAGACGCTGAACCTGTGAAGTTCTCATTATAATCATGAGAACTGTGATGAAGTGACTCGGCACATTCACCTTTATCTAATCCAAGCATTTTACTTTGAAAGGGTGCCGACTTTTATTTTGTTTTCAGCTCACCAGCTTTTTTATGGATGAACCAAACTAAAAATGTCCTCAAACACCAGCTCGTTCCATCATCCAGGAGCCGTCTGGTGATAGTCTGAGAATCGGCCAAAGACATCACTGAGAGGAGATCATCAAATCAGCAGTTTGGATTCACAGCCAGTAAAATGCCCAGATTTTAATCCCATCGAGAGTCTGTGATCAGTCCTTTTAATGATGAGGCGGGATCTCCATCAATCAGGATTTGGCCCAGAGGCTGCACACCACAGAGGACTGCACAAGTAACAAAGATGAGGACTGAAAATACAGACTGTTCACGTATGCCTCATTAAGTTACCATAAACTGTAAAACTTATCGAATGTTTCTGATTGATCTTCACAGAAACATGTGAGAAAGCGAGCGAGCAGCAACTAAACCTCTGCATTAAGGTCACTTTCTAAAAATATTTTAATACAAATTTTTTTTGTGTCTTTTACAGAAAATTTCTTTCAGATTTTCATCCATTAATTTGTCTTCTTATAATCTTTAAGATTTTTTCTTTCCTGTAACTTTATGCTGGGAAAGGTTCAGGAAAAACCTGTTTGCAAACTTTAAACAAATCTACAGTTTTTGTATGAATTCTGTTTTTTCTGTCAGAAACTGTTAAATGTTTATTAAATCAGACTTGTGAGTGTTGCAGAGGAACATGAACATATAACGACCATGTTTCTAACGTCTCGTAACGCCCGTCGCTCTTTGCTCACCAATCTGTCGCTCAAGGTCGGCGGCCTCGTCTGGTGTCGCTCGGGGTAAAATGCCGGGGTCGCTGAAACTTGCCCTGAACAGCATCCCCATCACGAAGATGAAGAGAACGCCACCGACCGCCGGGATGGCCGGGGTCAGGTTGGACGCCAGGAAAGGACAGCTGAGGAAACACGGAGAGAAACATGAGAACAAATGTGAGTTCTTCGGGACACTTCAGGAGGCTTTTCTGTCTCTTCTTCATTTTTTAGCTTCGAGGACAGAAACTGTTTTAAATCACATTTCTGGTGTTTTTTAAATTGAGTGAAAATGGTCGTGCCATTAGTATTTCACAGACTCTGTGGAATTGGGGCTTCTGGGTCATTCAGGAAGGTAAATGTGGGTATCAGCTGGATTTTGTTTTGGCCACAGTCTGGTGACATGGATCATGACATGAATCAGTACACTGTGATACTGGAAGGAAGGAAAGATACGCTCATTTAGTCCAATAAAGTCTTTAATAAATGTTTCAAATATATTGATAAAAACAACATATGCTGCTCTGCTGAAGCTTCTCAGTTACTACAGAGACTCGGTGCTTTGTTATAGTCTGTTAGCAGTTTAAGCTAACTAACTGAGGCTAGCTGGTGAGGAGATAGAAGAAATGGGCTGTAGCCCAAAAAGGATCCCATGAGACAGTTTTCCTCTAAACTGATGTAAGAGTTTCTACAGCTGGGGACGAAGCTTCTTCCTGGTGGAGAAGAATAAAGTTCTGAAGGATGAACTGGAGGAAAAACTAATTTTCCTATTTTATACAAACAGTCCCTGTACTCTGCAACACCACAGCACAACAGGAAACTTTGCAACTATTAGAATCAGTCATGGATGTAATCTACATTATTCTGATGATTGATTTATTCTTAAATAGGTGAAAAATGTAAATATTAAAAAGCAGAGGATCAATTTTCTGTTTGAAATGACTACAGGTAAGTTGTGTTCCCGGTACTTCAGCATCTAGCTAGTGCTGCAGAAGAGGAGTGAGCATAAAGGGAGTAACGTTTTTTAGGTGTCAGGTAATCTGACACAGTGTGTTGCTAGGTAAAGATCCAGCTGCTGTATTTTACAGGGAGAGAAAAGAAAGAGAGCTTCACTCAGAGATGGAGAAAGATAAGAAAGACAGGACAGGAGAGGAAGAAGAGCGCTTAGATTTAAAGGGAAGGACTGCTCATTTACAGCTCACATGTAAGTCCTCGTGTTTTTAAATCTGTACATGTGACATGTGACAAACTGAGGCAGACTGTGTTATTTAAAGGCTGCATGAAAATCAGGTTAGTTTGCTGCACTGTGGTGGATTTACAGTAAAGAACAGTGTGTGACTGATGCACAGTGGCTGTGGTTTCATGGTCACAGTTAGCTTATATCAAGTGTAGCAGAGATTCATATGAATTTCAGTTGATGATGGTTGTATAGTGTCTAATATAAAGACAGTACAAACAGTGTACTGTCAGAGTAGGACAACTCAGGAAACATCTGCTCACATCTGTTTGAATTCTGGTGTGTACATCCACAAAGAGAAGCAGGTCAGGTGATCACAGCCTGTACACTACAAAAACACACACACACACACACACACACACACACACACACACACACACACACACACACACACACACACACACACACAGCTAAATACACTTTAACCCGTGAATGTACACATTTTCCTGTTTAGAGGTAAAGTCCCCCTCTACAGTGGAGGCACTAGAAAACAAAAATATCTCTATTTTACT